>NC_052511.1:45238354-45538354 GCF_014356525.2 Nilaparvata lugens | reverse complement strand
CATGCAAGGTATAATATCATTTCTAAAAATTATAAAACTATCAATAAAGGACCAAGAATTTCGAATAAAAAATAAAATGTTATATTATTGTTGAAATTATTTATTACTTAAGAAATTATATTATAATGTCAGGTCTTATTGTAACTAACTAGGTCATATCATGAACAGCATATTATTGATAAAAACAGCAGAAATTAATTATAACAGTCTCAGACATAATAAAAATGGTATAAGAATATTAATTTATTAATTATTACTTCAATTGAACCACATGGTAATTAAATCTCTTTGGCAAGCCTAAGCCAATCATAGTGCATAGAAATAGCACCAAAAAGGTGATCGTTTGAAAGCAACACATGTTAATCTACTATCAGACAACAAACCTGCCTTATCATATACGCTAGCACATATACATTGTATAAGAGGAACTATGTCGAGGAGCTTAAGTGGTTTTAAGAATTATATAAATTGAATTATTATTGTAATTAAAGGAATTATATTCTACTGCCTGCCACTGACGTCACGTCTACGTCACAATCGTTCTACCAATGGCAAATTTTTATGCAAATTTACTACACCGAGATTCTCAGAAGAAAGGTCTAGCCAAGAAGCTTAGAGAAAAAGACTTCACTTCCCTTTTGAAATCCTCACCGTTCAGATCTCTTTATAGTTACCAAGACCTATTCGTAAAAAATTCTTGTTCGATTTTATATGTTTTATTTGTGAGCCAATATTTTAGGCCAATCTATTTGTTATTTGTAAATTTATTTTCATCAATCGATAAATTTAAAAGTTTAAAGTTAAATCATCCCTTAATTAATTTGGTGAAGGAAATATTAAATTAAAATTCCCCACGTGCTGAAATCGAAGCCTGGACCTGCTGCCGATCAAACGATTTTGATCTAAAGAAGAAAACCACGACCGTCAAGGAATTTCACGTGAGTTATAAGTTTAAAGGGGCCCCAATCTACGCTTCGAAAATATTTCAGTGCAGAAAGATATAAAATTTTCTTCGTTAAATTATTGGCCACGCCGACAAGCGCTTTTAGTTATTAAGAGCCTAGAATTTATTCATATAGAATTTCTAAGAATTTGTAGTTGATTGACTATCCTCCGCTGCCAGAACCACGACCCCCGAGCATTTTAAAAATATTTTATAATTCATTTTTTCACTATTTTTTCAAAACTGTTAAATTTTATCAATTGTAAAATTCTGTCGAATCACGCATGGTATCATGCAAGTACAAGAAAATTGCTAATCATTTTTGTAATGTTAAACCACTTTCAATCTGTAAATTATATTCTGAATCTGCACTGTGAGATCATATATTTTATTATAATATATTCCAGTTTTGTTAATTCGTTTTCTGAGTTCGATTATTTCTTAAGCCTGTCAATATTGTGTCTGATACGTTCTATATCATCAAGAACCGATCGAATACGATCATTGGAATAATTGAATTAAGCTGGATATTGGAACAGGTCTAAGTGGATGTAGCGAGTGGGGTCAGATCGAGATATTTATTCTTTGTCCTTACCTGCTCATATATCAGCTTTTATCTGTTACCAACCTCGACTTAGGAGCGAATACATCAACAGTACAGCAGATGCAGCCAGAGATCATATAATTTCCTACAATAGAGCTTAAAACCCGACAAGACTCTGTTCTCGAAGTATATTCTGAACGATATTTGGTCCAAGTACCGTCTTTTCATCCTCAGAACTTATTAGAGACGCAGTCCCGTAAATTATCTACATCGGGATTTTTGCTCGACCTGTATGATTTTGTATGCTCATTCTTCACAGGTAATAATTTTAAGATATCCGTCTTCAGTGTTTAGCGATCGCTACACTGCTTATAAAAATTTCATCACTATACAATCTGTCATTAGAAGAATCAAGGGTGAGCGAGCGTTTAGGCCTCCCGCGATTCCGACAGTTGTATTGAGTCTTGTAGTGAATCAATCAGTCTGGTGTACACTCAGCGTCCATGTACGCAATTACAAAATTTATAACCTCAACACCGTTGATTTAGTACAAGATTCACTCTACATGTGTGAAGCCTTCAAATCACGCTTTACATGATTTGCCGGCCCAACGTGAGGCATTTAGATACAACACCACATGATTTGGCAAATCACCCTACCTATGTGAGGCAAGTAAAATACCGCTCCACATGATTTGCCGGCCCAACGTGAGGCATTTGAATACAGCATTACATGATTTGCTGGCCCAACGTGAGGCATTTAAATACAGCATTACATGATTTGGCGCCCAACGTGATAGGCATTGAAGAGGTGGATAATCAACTACGAGGATTATTTAGTTGCTCAGTATACTATAGCGCTGACAACGGGAAAATTTTTTGAAAAAAATTCATGGTTGTGAATTTCTTCGAATTGAATATTAACTGTTCACTGTTATACAAAACAGCAAGACGTGCCATACCCAATTTTTGAACAGAAAAGAAATTTATCGATTGATGAATTTTTAGAGAAAGAATCGAACTCAGAATTTCATTATTGTGTTATTCGAGAATTGGTCATACTATAAGTCATAGGTATAAGAAACACCATAAGAAAGGTCATATTATTTTAAGAGCATTAGGTTTATACCAAAATAATTTATAAAAATTTTACGGAAAAGAGGATTGAAGTTATCTACATTTTTAAAGAAAAAAATTTTTAAAGCATAAAGAGGGAAGTAAAATCAAATCACAGATATATTGCGGAATAAGTCAAGCAGAACACTGCTGCTTTTGTATAAAATTTTGCGAAGAATACTAGCCCTATATATAGAATTGCGGCAAGAAATTATAAGAGTAAAATATTTATAATAATAAGAGTAATAAATTATAAGAGACGTACCTTCGTTACCGCATAAGTGTCCATTGTATCCTGTATGTTATTATCATTTTTATGTTAACGATGTTGCTAACTTGATTCATTTTATCACTGAACACATTGCTAAACCACTTTTTCTGTATTTCACTCACTACGAAGCTATAACAATTTCTATTGGATTTCTTATCACTTATTTTGTATATCACATCCACATTTCCACGTTTATTCACCGCACACTTTCATTACGCTATTTTTCCGCAAACCATGGCAGGAAACGACCAGGTCAATCCAAGTCTGTCGGACACCGAAGACATCTCACCTGATCGCTCACCGCCATCCGCATCCGCCACCGCAACCATCGATTTCCATCCACATATACTGGATGACTTGTCGTCGACGCAGGTGGAGGAGAGCTGCATTCTAGTGGAAGATCCGTTGGCAGCCCAAGAGCCGGAAGACGAAACATCGGGAGAGCATAAGGACGACGACGCCCCAGAGACAGGAACTCCCATTTCTCGGACCGTCGCTCGGATAAAAAACCAGAAGATAACCGTTAGACATACATCCGATCCCGCAATGGATATGGACACCCTCCTGAAAGCAATAACCAAGATGAATGAACAAACAAACGAAGCAATAAACAATCTAAGTAAAAAAAACGACCAAACAAAGGAAGAATTAAAGGAAGACAACAAACAATTAAGGGAAGATAACAAACAAGCAAAGGAAGAATTAAAAAAGGAAGTTCAAGAAGCAAAGAAGGTAAATGAACAGGGTTTGGAAAAGTTGAGTCAGCGAATGGACAAAGCATTCCATGACACAGATAATACCATCAAAAAATTAGCTGAGTGTCTGGATAAATCAATTTTGGAAACCAATAATCGATTAGATACGATATCCCAAGATATGCACACAAAAACAATTAACATCAAAGTCAGCCTAAAGGAACATGTACATGTGGAGAAGGATACAATGAAGGAGGTGAAAGTCAAACAAGCAAGCGAACATGACACATGTATGGGAGACCAACCTACTGAGAATGTCAGGACTGAAGTCGCGCCGCACCCCGCAGAACGCCGAGAGGGACCAGCCGACATCACCCGCCAGGCCGAGGATGACATCCATCAAGTAGAGGGACAGCCCGTACCGCCGCGCGCCGACTACCAGGAGTCCAAGGACGCTGCCCACCGAGTGGAAGAGCAGCCCGGACCGCCGACCGCCCACATCATTGTCCATCCACCGCGAACAGCACCTGAAACATGTGAAACCAATACTCGTGAAGATCGCCCACTAAACAATAGAAATGAAACGGAAACCCACAACAAATCGAAATCACAATTGAAAGTAAAAACCTACAAAACAAAACAACATACAAGCAAAATAGTAGTTCAACAGAAAAGAAGAAGCATTAATAGAGTTCATTTACACCACCATCATATAAGGCTGAAATCCCACATCAAACATTGTACCAACATGCAAGAAAAAAGAAAAAATAGTCTCAGGAAGAATCTATTCACACCGCAGTCATGTCCGGTTGAAATCAAACAGACTGTACACCAGCATGCAGAAAAGAAAAATACTATCAACCAGAATCAACACACATCACCGGCATGTAAGGTTTAAGAATAGCAAACTGCATGTCACCGGCCGACAAAGAGGAAACGAGTTTGAAAGAATTGATTTACACCACCGGCACATTCGTTTTAAACCAAGTTTGATAAAATGGATAGTCACAAATCGGAATTGGACCTTGAATAATACCGAAATCAAATTTAGATGGGGGCTTGAGGAAAGAATAATATTTTAATTAACTGAAACTACGTTCGTGGATTATACGAATCATCAAACTTTTCATGGTCAATGGAATCATGTTTCAATGGTCACAGCCTACCCACCGAATCATATCTTTGCAGACTAGCATCTTTCTACTGCTGCCTAATCAACAACATAACCTAACTTCGCCGCATCTCAGCTAATAAGGAAATATTATTAATTCACTTCAAATGAAGAAATTATTATCAACCCTAAGTCAAGAAAATAAAACTACAAAGCAACTTTAAAAATTTACCAACGTAATCAAGCCATCCACCTCGTGTTACAGTCATCACAGAAAAATCGCCTGGTACTATCCGCACAACTGAAAAACAGAAACAAAAATTGTATTATCAACAGAAAATATTTTGTAAATTAGAAATCAGATGAAGTTAGTAGTGAATAGGAAGAAAGAAAATAAACAAAGTTTATTTGAAAAAATGTGTAAATCTAACCTCGAAATACAGAATCGATAGAAAAATCTATTCAGAGCCAAAGCCTGTTCGATAATTTTCTTCGTCACACCAACCAATGTGTGCGAGATCATAGAGTCAATTTTAATGGAATCAAAGCAATATCGTTATTAATTATTGTAACCTATTATTTAATGTGAAATTATAAGTAAAAAACGCAACCAAAAATATATATTTATGTTAAATTGCACGAAATGCGCATGTTCTATGTTATATAAATGTATCTCTAAAAAGCTTAAAAGAAAATGAAATTCTTACCTTCAAATGTGAAATTTATTATTGTTGCATCAAAAGATCATGAATTGTAATTCAAATTGATAAATATAATCTTGAAAGCATAATATTTGTAACCAGCATTGATAAAAATCAAAAAATCACTTCAAGTGTAACCCTGTTTGTACACAACGTACTAAGCGTAAAAAAGGAATTGCTCGAATCAAACGGTAGACAATTGTCAAGTCACCGAAGTTAAATCACACTCTCACCCAATTTATGTAAAAGCCAGAACAAAGAGTCGAAACTTGTAATAACCATGAAAAATGATGAAAATCTATATTGTTGCAAATACTGTTTGAATCCTAAGAGGATAATATGTTGAATTTTGTATATTTGTTATAGTTATGGGTCTGCTCATAAGCCACCCATGAATGGAAGTTGTGGAGTTGTTTTAATGAAGGATCCAAAGAGACCTCATCAATTATTGTATTTCGATTGTATCCAATGGAAGGAACAATCAATTATTTGTTTTCTCGTAGCCAAAAGTGCACGATATATCGTTTTTAGTGTTAAGTGTGGAGTTTTCGTAGAAGTAAGGAGATGAAATGGTGTATTCATCACAATATCGGATTTTTCAAATAGTCATTTTTTCGACTCGTCTCCCAATTACCTATTTAAAATATCCTGGGGGCTTTTGTGTGATGAATCTTTCAAATAGATCTCATGAGAAGAGAGAAAATTGTGATTACCTTTTAAAATGAAAGAATTTGCTAAAGGAATAGTTAGCGACCGAGCGATAAAGCTTACTTATCAGTAACTGTATATTAGATAAGAGTACCGTTCTGTACTGAATATTTTCTAGAAAATTATTCAATAAAATTATAATTATTCTGCAAATAAAGCACGAATTATTTATGAATTGCTCATTGAATTTTGAGGTTACACTTTGTTTACTATCGATCAGATGTTTTTAAAGCAGTTCGAACGCAGCTGACTGATTCAAAGTATTGTCAAATGTCATGCCGGTTTCATGCAAGGTATAATATCATTTCTAAAAATTATAAAACTATCAATAAAGGACCAAGAATTTCGAATAAAAAATAAAATGTTATATTATTGTTGAAATTATTTATTACTTAAGAAATTATATTATAATGTCAGGTCTTATTGTAACTAACTAGGTCATATCATGAACAGCATATTATTGATAAAAACAGCAGAAATTAATTATAACAGTCTCAGACATAATAAAAATTGTATAAGAATATTAATTTATTAATTATTACTTCAACTGAACCACATGGTAATTAAATCTCTTTGGCAAGCCTAAGCCAATCATAGTGCATAGAAATAGCACCAAAAAGGTGATCGTTTGAAAGCAACACATGTTAATCTACTATCAGACAACAAACCTGCCTTATCATATACGCTAGCACATATACATTGTATAAGAGGAACTATGTCGAGGAGCTTAAGTGGTTTTAAGAATTATATAAATTGAATTATTATTGTAATTAAAGGAATTATATTCTACTGCCTGCCACTGATGTCACGTCTACGTCACAATCGTTCTACCAATGGCAAATTTTTATGCAAATTTACTACACCGAGATTCTCAGAAGAAAGGTCTAGCCAAGAAGCTTAGTGAAAAAGACTTCACTTCCCTTTTGAAATCCTCACCGTTCAGATCTCTTTATAGTTACCAAGACCTATTCGTAAAAAATTCTTGTTCGATTTTATATGTTTTATTTGTGAGCCAATATTTTAGGCCAATCTATTTGTTATTTGTAAATTTATTTTCATCAATCGATAAATTAAAAGTTTAAAGTTAAATCATCCCTTAATTAATTTGGTGAAGGAAATATTAAATTAAAATTCCCCACGTGCTGAAACCGAAGCCTGGACCTGCTGCCGATCAAACGATTTTGATCCAAAGAAGAAAACCACGACCGTCAAGGAATTTCACGTGAGTTATAAGTTTAAAGGGGCCCCAATCTACGCTTCGAAAATATTTCAGTGCAGAAAGATATAAATTTTCTTCGTTAAATTATTGGCCACGCCGACAAGCGCTTTTAGTTATTAAGAGCCTAGAATTTATTCATATAGAATTTCTAAGAATTTGTAGTTGATTGACTATCCTCCGCTGCCAGAACCACGACCCCCGAGCATTTTAAAAATATTTTATAATTCATTTTTTCACTATTTTTTCAAAACTGTTAAATTTTATCAATTGTAAAATTCTGTAGAATCACGCATGGTATCATGCAAGTACAAGAAAATTGCTAATCATTTTTGTTAATGTTAAACCACTTTCAATCTGTAAATTATATTCTGAATCTGCACTGTGAGATCATATATTTTATTATAATATATTCCAGTTTTGTTAATTCGTTTTCTGAGTTCGATTATTTCTTAAGCCTGTCAATTATTGTGTCTGATACGTTCTATATCATCAAGAACCGATCGAATACGATCATTGGAATAATTGAATTAAGCTGGATATTGGAACAGGTCTAAGTGGATGTAGCGAGTGGGGTCAGATCGAGATATCTACTCTTTGTCCTTACCTGCTCATATATCAGCTTTTATCTGTTACCAACCTCGACTTAGGAGCGAATACATCAACAGTACAGCAGATGCAGCCAGAGATCATATAATTTCCTACAATAGAGCTTAAAACCCGACAAGACTCTGTTCTCGAAGTATATTCTGAACGATATTTGGTCCAAGTACCGTCTTTTCATCCTCAGAACTTATTAGAGACGCAGTCCCGTAAATTATCTACATCGGGATTTTTGCTCGACCTGTATGATTTTGTATGCTCATTCTTCACAGGTAATAATTTTAAGATATCCGTCTTCAGTGTTTAGCGATCGCTACACTGCTTATAAAAATTTCATCACTATACAATCTGTCATTAGAAGAATCAAGGGTGAGCGAGCGTTTAGGCCTCCCGCGATTCCGACAGTTGTATTGAGTCTTGTAGTGAATCAATCAGTCTGGTGTACACTCAGCGTCCACGTACGCAATTACAAAATTTATAACCTCAACACCATTGATATAGTACAAGATTCACTCTACATGTGTGAAGCCTTCAAATCACGCTTTACATGATTTGCCGGCCCAACGTGAGGCATTTAGATACAACACCACATGATTTGGCAAATCACCCTACCTATGTGAGGCGAGTAAAATACCGCTCCACATGATTTGCCGGCCCAACGTGAGGCATTTGAATACAGCATTACATGATTTGCCGGCCCAACGTGAGGCATTTAAATACAGCATTACAATAGTTATTACAAATTGCTTTTTCATATCATATACAGTTCAATAATTATTTGCTTAGCCTATATTATGTAAATTCATCTATAATTTTGCTGTATTGTAAGCTATTGTATATAAGTGTATAAGCCAGTATATATTGTAATCTACATAAATAAAGTACTTGATTTATCAATCAATCAATCTTCTACACGTGGTCTCCTAAAATTTATTATTATTTAGTCTAAATCTAATTATTCATTTACTTATATTAGTCTTTTAATAATTATCCTCCATTTCCTATTTTTATTTTAATCTTTCTCTTTCGACGTTCTCTATTTTTTCTTTTATCCGCTTCATCTCATCTCTTCAACCACAAGTTACACAACCTCTTTCTCTTTCCTCATTACTCTATTCCTTGCTCTTCCTCTCCCATTTTTCTCTTCTCGTTCTCCCGTACTTCTTTTTCTCTATCCCACATCCACTAGCTCCTATCATGCTCCACTCCTTCCATTCATTCCTTGTTCTTCCCTAGTTTTAAGTTCTCAGCGGCTTGCTACCCACGCAAGCACAGAACAGTAAATAATAGAGTGCGACCGGCCAGGGCGTATATCGTATATGGCCTGTACAATCATCATTATGTGGCAGACCCCCATCGGCTTGACATAAAAGGCTGTGGCGCCTCCAATACATTTGCATAACTCATTGTCGACTGCACATGTACATGCACACCGGATTGGGGAAATGCGTTTGTGTTTTGTCTGTCATTAAGGATTAATATCGGGTGTAGGCTTTTTTCATTATAATTTGTCGGGGGTTGATGGTGAGATGAATTAGTGTAGAAGACAAATTATAAAAGTGTCTTGAAACAATTGTTCGTCGATTTTTGTGTGTGTGACTTTTTCCTACTAGAAAAGAGTGACAACTCTTTCATAATAAGTGTTACTCAGAAATGATAGCGGATTTCTAGTAAGTCTAGTCGTTTTTGTGGTTGAAATTCCGTCTAGTAAAAGAGTTTTAAATACATGTATTAGTTTTAAACATGTATTTGTTGAGTCTTGCAGAATCTTTTACTATATTAGGCTCCAAAATTCCACTCTCCCGAATTTTTATAAATAACTTTCTCCAAAATGATCAGTCTGAGTTCAATTGTTAATCCAATGCACTAAATATAATAGATATCCTGCTTCAATTTGAAATAATTGACAAGACTCTGGACTCCCACACACTTTTATTGTTGAAAATTAAAACGTGTTCTAAGTGGTTCCTGCACATATTCATCATGTAGTTTGAATCTTCATATCCAATAAAACATGTTTCTTTTCAATTTTCTATTCATGTGCATTTTCCTTTCGCCTATTACAGCAATTCAACTATTTCATTTCAATCCTATGGCATAACTCCGCCATTCAACATGATAGCAACCAATCTAGAATGCCACATTCAAAACAGCCTGCAAAACGTAGCATTCAACCTTTCTCGTCTGAACTGTATATTTTGCAAAGCTAAAAACAGCTTGAATAGGAATAGGATACGCGAAAGCAGACTTTTTCAGACTGACAGTGGGTAGCCGAATGGTTTGTGTATGTAAATACACAGTTTTCATTGCTCGCCTTTTTCCTACCCGATCTGCATTTCATTCAAAATAGTCTGTCTCTATTCAACTGCAGACTCTGACGTCACAGTTGTATGAACTCCACAGGAAAGGTCGCCAGTTCAAAACCCTCACTTTCATTGAGTTATTTTACTCGTTCAAAGTAGGGTATTACTCGTTATGAAACTGTTTTATTGATTTGATAGTCTGTTGTAGAAGGTTCTGGAGAGAGTTGCCTGAAAGTGGAAGAGTAATAAATTATATGATATTAGCTGGTGAGAGATAGGCATATGAAAGAGTTGCACAGAGAGTGAGGAAGTGAGGTAAAATAAGACGTGACTTTGTGTTCCCATCTACGTGTACAAACGTAAAATAAATATTAAATAAAGCCTTTAATGTTTCCAACAAAACAAATTATAAATTTAGAAATCTTCAAATACAAAAATTAGAATGTAAAATTGGCATACAAAAAAGACAAATTTTATTTTTTCTTCTTGTGGAAACCAGGCCCTATTGGGCATAAGCCCAGTTCTCACCATTTACTCCTACTCAGCGCAAGGTATTATGAAATTCATTGATTCATTTTCACAATAATATAGCAAATTACAATTTGAAAAAGTAGGAACTATGTTGACCACACTAACCAGTATTCGTGGTCAACTTACAGAAAAAATAGCATAATCATCATTACTAAACAAATTACAAAAATGGTTATAACTTGATTTTAAATTATATAAAATAAAATCAATTGATTTTTGAGTCCAGCATTAATTAAAAATCTCTTGCATTTCGTGACGTCTGCAAAGCAATGTGAACAAAAGTGACCAAAAATATACAACCAGTACAAGAATATAATTATTTTTATACATAAAAAATGGATCATTTTTTCTCACCTCTAAAACAACCAGTACAAAATTTATCTTTAATATTCAAAGAAGATACGGTTGAAACACCGTGTGCCCACTGCCTTCACAATGTCGTCATCCCATCTGATTCGTTGTCTACCAACTTTCCTTGTTCTTAAGTGAGGTTTCCAGAGCGTTAACTTCTTCGTCCGTCTTCTATTCTGATGACAAGATATGTTCTTATGTTCTTCCATATCTTCTGATATTCAGTACAAACATAATGCTGTACCAATTGCCCAGGAACATAGTACCAGAGATTATAGAATGTAAACATTCTAAACAGTATACATTCATATTTTATTATACTCAGTAATCAGTATTCATTCTATACAATATACATTCTATACATTATAGTCTGATGCCTAGTACAGAGTGGATACAAACCACACCATATTATTTGTACTCTTCTCTCCCATCTGCTCTCCTTCAGCCCACTCCCTCTCTCATCCCACTGAAGATGCGTCATCCATTGTTGGAGGGTATTGTTGAGTATTGCATTTCAGAGCACTCACTACAACTTGCACCTCTATTCAGCCCAGCATTACACGACGCAAGTGCATCAAGTATCAGTTTACAACTTGGGTCAACAACTCTAGCCAAACAATGTTGTTTCAAGAAGGGTGCGCATGAGTTTCACTTCAAACTATCAGCATTCCTCGTTGAATAGCACAGATGCTACACATTCAACTGATACTGAGAGGATGAAGTGAATATTGTAATAGCAGTTCTTGCTATTACTCATCGTTTGCGCAGTGGGTTGAATCCTAGAGGATTGTTGTCTAAGTAAACCTTGAATTATAGTAGTTGCTGGGTTCTGAATTGAAGGTAGCATACAGTAATTACAAATAAATACAACTATGATATAAAGACATTAACTAGTATACAGTTATATAGTAGCATCCTGAGTAACTTAACTCTTGTTTAGGTTTTAGTTTTGTTACTCTAATTTAATGATAAGAACTTCAGATTCAGTCAAGATTGCTGCTATCCAACTCTACAGTATTCTCAATCACTCCAATTTCAGATTTTATTTTTCTTAATTTGATAATAAAAAACTCAGACGCAGACGAGATTGTTGCTAGCCAACTGACCTGATTTATGAAGAGTTTCCAACTCTATTCAAACTGCAAATACTCAACATTACACAGTGTTATATAAAAGTCTTGATTATCAATTTAATTTCAACAAAAACCTTTTTTTTAATAATGATCTCTCTACTTGTCTATGATTGTATGAAAGACTGTTTATTTTAGGCATTCCAAATATTTTATGTTCCTTTATTATTATATAACGGGAATAATTTACTTTATCTCTATTCTAACCATACTATTTCCACCTTTCAAGCCTTTTATTCCATTAAGTAGCGGCCCTAATAATACATGTCATTCTATCAGGAGTGAATAGCTTAATTATTATATTCTTGAGATATTCTTCTCGAATCCTTCGCGTAGAGTTCCATGCTGATTGAGCCTCGAACCTTTATCTGGCTTAAATAATTGTATCAGTAGCAGTAGAGTTATAATTGGATGATTATCATTTTTCAGATGTTAGTCTTTTAAATACTTACTATTCCCAAAAAAATCGGGACACATCCTATATAGAACGCATTAGAAAGTATTAAATGGTTATTATTTTTGGGAAAATTTCTCAAATCGAGTCTCTGGACCTATTTCATCCAAACCGAACCGTAGTTTAGTTCGATAACCAGTAATGATAGTAATTATATCATAACTAGATTTTTCCTTCTAACTCAGTTATTATGGTGTTTCTTAACGATGATCTAGTTCACACGATCTCCAGCAACAACATTCGTGACCAATGTTATGCTATCAAGTCTTTCAGATTTCGTTAAGACTTCACGATCTTGTTGTTTATGCCTGATTAATCAATGCTGTACACCCTCACGAAAATCACGAACACTAGTTGTCTACACCAAATTTCCTCTCACAAGCACTTGTGAGAAAATGAATTTCGTGTACATGAAAAATTTCTTCTGGACCCGATTTTCATCGCGATATCTATTTCTGATTATTACTTTTGATACAGAGCTTTAGAGTATCTTTATTGGCTCTACTTAAGATTTCCTTTTCCATTGTAGTTATAACTATATCAACAAATTTAACAACTTATCTCGTCATTACAGTATTTCTCTAAGTTATCTCTCTAAGTTACCTCCAAACTAATAAACAAGGCTATAAATCCGAGTTAGCAGGAAATTGTGGGAATAATACAAACTCTTCCTCAATTAGAGCAAGTATATGAGTAGACCTTTGTCAAATTCATTCCGACTATTACGGTACCATTCATTATTAAATAAAAAGACTAAGAAATTGTCAATTACCATTCATTATTATCTTGAAGTGCACCACAGCGGCACTATAATTTCTCTCAAACGACACTTCTGAGTTTAATAGTTTGTTTCTACCATTGTGATAGTTTTATTCTCTAAAGGCTTCCATAAACAGGCTATTTATTCTCTAAAGGCTCCCCATAAACAGGCCACATCAAATAATCGGTCCCGACAGGCTGTAAACAGTCGTTAAGTCACGTCAGAGGCCCTGAAATTGATCAGTTGCGACCTGAGAAATCTAATACCTGACCTGAACCAGCTGGATTCTTGATATTATTGTAATGAAATGAGTATTTCATTTTTTGAAGAGTAAATGAAATTATGTCCAACAACCATTGGTTTTCTCAGTAGTCGGTAGTTCTTAAATCTAGTAGTCTAGTGTACAAATTCTATGTGTATGTTGTGTAAGGACTAGGTAGGTTTGTTGAAAGTGTATCCAGAATAATTAAAATCTTCGATTTTCAGCGTATTTACTTTTTTTCTAGTTTTCTTTGAGAACGATTAGAACAAAAAATTTCAAATTTGTTTCACAGATTCAATGCTAAGGCCAGGGCAAGACTAAGACACGTTCCAAGGCTGGTTCAAAGACATTTGAAAACATCCCAAAATCATGCCTAAAATCTTCTATTTCCAGTAATTTGTTTGAAAAAGTGTAACTGGCTTCTACTGCCATTTGGTGGAAGAATTTGGAATATCGTCTTGATTAATAAAATTGTTGATCACCAGGAGCGGAAATTGCAAATTTTTCAAAATTGTTCATCACCCAATTAATACTGACATCTTAAACACATTTATTCATACAATAAGTACATAATCAAAATGATAGGGGGGGGGGGAAAAATAAGGTAACCTTGTGCTATTCCTCTCCCAAATTTAGATAAGGTTACACCAGAGAAAACTCCTATAATGCTATTCTGTGGTTACACATAGTCTGAAATAGGTTAAGTCTTGTAGTCCTTCACTTCACAAAATTTTCAGTCCTTAATTATTTTCACAAAGCAGTTTTTCAAATTTAGATGCTTCAAAACCAAACATAGAAGAATATTTCATATTATTATTTAATAAATTAAATTTACTTTTCCATATTATTATTTCTAGAATAGGAAATATTAACATCTTTAAAGAAATAATTTTGAAGAAGGGCCGACTGACTTCAGAACTACTCTCAAATAATATTTTTTTACCAAATTAGAAAGAGTAGACTGATCTTAGAAATGTGTTTGAGGGCTTGTACATCACTCAGTTATTACCACCACCTACCGATAGGCTTTAAAACTACGTCACGAATAATTGTTGACCAATCAGGAGAAAGTGGGCGGGGCTTGGTGTACATCCGAGCAGTTGTACATCACCCAGTAAGCGCTACCATCTAGTGTCACTATTATAAACTAGGTCTCAATATTGCTGACCAATCATGGTTATGTAGCCGGAACTACAAAATAATGGCCAATCAGGAGAGAGTTAATTGACTAAATTGAGTTTGACTGAAGGTATGGAATGTGGATATCTATCGCGCTTTTGTTTTAGTTTTGCTGTGTTTCATTTTTTTTTCAAGTAAAAATAATAATTATATCGAGTGACCTAGCTGAATCAGGTCTGGTGTCAGAGTTTCCAGGTCGCAACTGAACAATTTCAGGGCCTCTGACATGACCCAACGACTTAACGGGTCCATCCGAAACACGGGATTTGAACCCGGGCCTCTGAATCATAATGCCAGCATCTGATCCACTCGACCACGTCCACTCCTTTTAAAAATAGTTTTCTAATATTGTAAAATTGTATCCTCTACACTACACTATCCTCATCCATTTCCAAAATAGTTATGGAGAGTAATCAAGGAAATAAATTCCCAACTATCCTCCCCTTACCCACACACCAGCCTGAGCCTCATATGGACAATATTCTTAGCAGAAACAAGTTCCCCTTCCTTTTTAATTTGATGGATATTGAATACTGCTATCTCAAGTACCATTCTAAGTGCAGGCTACTTATCTCGCATTGATTTTCGATAAAATGTGAGTTAGTAGATGCCTCTCCGTGCCGGGCTTTTCAGATTATGACAATGAGTGATGACTAATACATGTTTCTGCAAAGTGTCAGCATTGCTTGAATGGGAATCATTGGTGTTATTCATAAGGAATGCTGACAGTTGAAAGTGAATCTCACTATAGTTTATGATTATATGATTTGCCGGCGTGCCACTGAGGCATGTGAGTGGATAACATTGTTTGGCGATAAGTTAGTGACATCTATTCATCATGGCCGATAATAGGATTAGCCTAGGCTGGGGTGAGAAATGCTGATTTATCTTATTGGTTGGGGCTGGTGATGGGGTGTTGCAAGTGTTGCAAACGGTTGTGGATGAGAGTTAACTAGTTGACATAACTGTTGAAACGTTAACTGGAGAAGGTGGAGGAGAAAATGTAATGAGGGATAAAGAAGAAAGGTAGCGGAAGGACGGAAAAATAAGGAAGTAACGAAGAGAAATGAAAGAAAAGGTATCAGTTGAGAAGTAGTAAGAGGGAAAAGTTGTATAGAATTTAAAAACTAAATAGTTGTGTCTATTGTCTTTGAATAATTAAATATAGCAAAGAAGATGAAAGGAGTGAGAAAAAACTATGGAATGAAGAAGGAAGGAGTAGAAGAAGCATTAACTTGAGAACGTGAAGGAGAAGGACGGAAAAATAAGGAAGTAAGGAAGTGAAATGCGAGAAAAGGTATCAGTATAGAGAAGTAATAAGAGGGAGAAGTTGTATAAAATATAGCGAAGAAGATGAAAGGAGTGTGAAAAAACTATAAAATGGATAAAGAGGCAGTAAAAAGAAGCCTTAACTTGGGATGGTGATGGAGAAAGAAGAAATGAAGAGAAGGAGGGTAAAATAAGTTAATAAGGAAGGAAAATAGAGTTCGAAAATGAGAGGAAAAGGTATAAGTGAAGAAGTAGAGTAACAAGTTGGAGAAGCTGTACTGAGAAGATGAAGAGAGTGTAGAAAACTTGAAAAGGAGAAAATGGAAAAAGAGGAAGAAGAAAAAGAAGACCTAGGGATTCTTAGAAAGTATAACGGAAAAAGAAGGAGACGAAAAATATGAAAAGATGAGAGAATCAAGTTCGTTGGAGAAAGAGAAAAATAATAATATTATAGTAAAGAAAGATAAAAGATAGAAACTCAAAGCTAAAATAGATTTGAGATCATCAAAATCTTCGGATGAGATTACAAGAAATGATGGGATGAGAAATGAGTTCTTTCGTTTATCAACCGTTAATTTAACTAGTTGTAAGTTGAATCAACCCCATATCTAGTTGGATCAGTCTTGGGTCCAGGAGCTCCCTAGTCTTGCAATATTTAATATGCTAATGACTTTTTTGGCCTCCTGTGTTCCTTCAAATTAGCTAGCAGTGACTCATTTTTATCTGCAGGGCTGTTCATGATTTGACATGGGATGAAATATGTTTGAGGAGCTGTGATAATAGGAGTAGGATTATTGAGACATCTGTTTCGGGAAAAATATTCCATAATTTTCACAATGTCGAGTGAATACAAATGTTTTTACCATTATAGTTATAATCTAGAACAGGACATGCATTTCCTACCGTTAGTGACCAGCCTTATGGTGAAACTATTGAATATTTGTATGCTTCACAAATAGTTCTCATTTCAACTATTACAGTGCATACCAGATATATTTAGTTCCATTTCAGGTATTTACTGATGACAATATGGAGGTTAATATTCTGCTGAAAATGATGATGAATATTATTATCGGATTTACATTTTCATCCTGTCAAAAACAGTCGTTCATCCACAAAGTTCATATTTCAACTTGCATTAGTAAAATTATATCGTTACATGAGAACATGATCAATATTTATTCTGGTAGGGATATTACACGAGCATATTTTTGGGAGATGGAATATCATTTTGAAAATGGTTTCCTCTCTAATTACAAAATATCCTTTGGGAATATCCTATTCCTTTATGCATTGCCAATTTCATTTACCATTACCAATGAATTCAGCGACTGTTAAAGAGATAAATTGATTGAATTTTTGTAACAGGGAGTGTAATGAAAAATATATCCCTCTGAATGCTTGTTATATTTAGCTTATCACAGTAAAATAGGTTTATCACGGTAAAATATGATGAGAAATTCATTTTATAGAACCCTTTCGAGTGTCAGCTAACTCTTGCAACTTTTCCATTTTCCATTATTCATACATTTATGGTCGAGTAGTTCGATTCAAACGCGAAGTGAACCAATAGAAAAGCTTTTCCGGAGTGGAAATACCTTTTCAGTTTTTCCTTTCCTCTTATTTTCCGATCCGTGAATCGATTTGAATATAGTTCTTTGTTCTCTACGCTTTTGGAAGGGACGGAGGTAAAAATACGTATCTGGCTTCCACTGATAAAAAGCTTCCATCGAGGGTTTGATATGGAAATGGAATGGATCAGGAGGAAAAATGATTTTAT
The DNA here is from genome assembly GCF_014356525.2 of Nilaparvata lugens. NCBI lineage: Eukaryota > Metazoa > Arthropoda > Insecta > Hemiptera > Delphacidae > Nilaparvata > Nilaparvata lugens. The sequence goes on along the minus strand of NC_052511.1, from coordinate 45,520,428 downwards.
TAGATTTTTCAGAGAAATGAATAAATTTTTTTGGAAAACACTTCCAATAAAATTTGTTTCCTTGCTTTTTATTTTCTCTTCAAAGAAAATAATTGGTCAATAGTGTTCTTTCAACAAGCAAAATATATATCGTGAGAGAAAGCATTAATTAACGAGTTGGCCCATGAACTCTCTGAGAAAAATTGATTCCATATTCGTAACTTTCACATAATATTGTCGGTGAACGCATTACTCCTAAGTCATTTATTTGATACAAAAATGCAACAGAGAAAACATTCATAACTATCAAGATATTTCTTCAAGTATTAAGGTAATTCCTAAATTAGAAAATAATGAGAGTGATAGAATTTTACATTCTATACCCTCTGTGATTAATTGACTCAGATAATTCTAATTCGTATAAAATAAATCACTGAGGGCCTATTGACCTTAAGGTTGAGTAGTACCAAAGAATCAGTAGTACCACAGGTAGTACCACAGAAGTAGTACAAGTAGTACCACAGAATCTCTCTTAGTTGATGGAACTACAAGCATTCTGCCGTCTATATGGAATAAAGAAAATTTGACTACTTCATCTCATGAAAATAATGTTCACTTCCTGTTCCACCTCACACATGTATTTGATGAAAATATAATACAGTAAATTCTTGTAGCACGTGGTCAATGAAATCGAATTCTGCAGTTCTAAATTTGTCGCAGTAATTCCCCTTCAACAGAATTGAAAAGCAATAACAAAGTTGGGCAATGCCATTCAGTTTATTGGAAAAAATATCTCGATGCTACTAGAGGGGAAAGAAAAGTGTAAGTCGATTGCTGGGAGAATATTCTATATCTGATGCTATTTCATTGATAGCATGGACAAGATTGGTAGATCAAAATGGGAGTGAGAGTAAGGGTAGAGTGAGCGAGTGGGAGTGAATGATAGGAAACGAGAGAGAAAGAGTGTGTGAGAGAATGATTGTACGATGATGCTTGAAGAGAGAAACGACAACAAAGTGAGACAGAATGTGAGAAATGAAAGGTTTTGATACAGGAAAATTTTACGAAAATAGAATCCATTGGAAATGTTGGAAGAAATAAACTGTAGTAAACTATTTACAGTACTACATTAATATAGTAAAGAGTATAAAGTGTTTCATATCAGGAAATAAACAATCTAAGTACCTTTTTTGAAAATTTTCACTCAACTTTACTGAATATTTTTACTCAAATTGAGACTCACTTGAAAATTACATTAAAAATGTTTAACAAGCGTACTTCGAATTTTTCTATTTATTTCTTTACTAGCAGGTAACCCGTGCTTCGCAAGGGTCTTTCTTAAAACTTGACGTAATGAAATCTAGAAGAATTCAAAATAGGCCTATAAGAATCCTCGGTTGATTAAGAATTTATATGCTGCATTTCAAGTAAATCAGTATGTCCACCTTTCAATTAAAAAAAGAAGTTGAATTCAAAATGGCGGAAAAAATTTGAGTGTGACGGAAAACCTGTTTTTATCATTCGAAAAGGATCCCCAATCATACCTATCTTCTAATTTCCCTTTTAAGAGAAATCTTCTGCTGCTTCCACACAAACTGGAAGCATGACAAATAATTGAAAACTTGACAAACTGAAAACTTGATGTAATCAAATCAATGAGTCAGTCATTCTATCAGGGCTCGAATAATTTTGATATTTTAATTAAATAAAAATGGAAGAATATATTTTCTTCATGTAAATAACAACATCCTTCATTCAAAGACATATTAACTGCATGCGTTTTCATATTGCCGATACAGCATTGATGAAACTGTAGACGTTTATTTAGCACTTTGTCTCAAAAATTGTTCTAGCTGAAAAATTAATAATCCATGCCACGTGTAGGCCTAAACATTGCATCAGGAAAACGAAGTTCCAAAACTATGTTTTTCAGGTAGAAAGCAATATAGAAACAGATGTTCCTTTTTTAATTTCGACCATATGATTTAGCAATTTTTGAATGAAATAGAATGTACCATTAATGAAATTTAAACATTAATTCTGAAAAATCTAGAAGGAAAATTAAAATTTGGGCTTCCAGGTGCACGAGATTGATATTTTTAGAATCTATGTGCAAAATTTGGAGATCTAAATCATTCCCTTTTTTCCGGTATGCAATCCACAAGTTGACATGTTTTGATACGAACAAACGAACACACGAACAAACACAACCCTACTCTCTCTTATTATGTAGATAATTGAGTGTAGCCCTAAGAAAAATGTTGATAGTGTTTCATATATATTTTAAGGGCTACATAAGGGCGTTCCTCATTAATTTGATCAGCTAGTTAAAATTATTGGTAGAAATTCAGTAGTGACATTACTATTACTTGATTATCATCATAAAATTCTTAATAATCTATATTGCTATTACCTTGTATTATGACAGAGTAGAGTGCTACAGTTCTGAGATCTCCCCATTCATTCACACCCCTCTCCATCATTCCTGATTATTTTTTTCTTTCACTCTCACTCGCCCCTGTTCTCTTTCTCTCTCAAACTCTCTCTTTCTCCACTGCTTCCTCTCTATAGTTGGACTGTTGGTAGTGGGGAGAGTAGAATCTAGTAGTAGTTGGCCGGTTGAGAGAGTAGAGGGGATCTATTGACACGGCAGTCAGGCCGAAGTTACAGGTTGAGTTGAGGTTAGTTTTGGTTGCTCTCTTGAGTCAAGCGGTTGTTTGAAACTTGTCGCTTTCGTCTAGCCGGCCGTCAAAACTCGCGTGCTTTTATTTATCGATTGAAGTTTCGAAGTTGGAAAGTTCGTAGGCTAGCAATTTCAAAGAATGTGAACTCGTGAATTGGTTTATAAGGATTGGAACGTTCTTTGTTTAGGAATTTTGAATTTGTAAAGTTCGTCACTTGAAAATTTTATAATTGAGACGTTCGTGGATTATACATTTTCAAGTTGAATTGAAAATTTTGTAGTAGAAAAGTTCTGCGATTAGTACTTATCAAATTATTTGTGGAGAAAGTTGGTGCTATTTTGTTGTTCTCCATATAAAATAAGTGGTTGGATCTATTTATTTAAATTGTGAGTGGAATTATTACTTATTTGAAGATTCAAGTTGGATTTTGTACCAAGAGCTGCTCATTTTTTAGTGTACTTGTGAGTTTTATCAAGTATTCTTGATGTGTCTCTTCTTTTTAATTCAGTTTTAGATTGTTTTTATGATAGGGTATAGTAGTGAGGTATTTTTTATCAACTATTCAGATTTTCTTCTGTATGATTCATGATTTTGCCTCAAATTTAAAAATAGTAATATTGATGATTCGGTTAGATTCTTGAACTTAGATCAGTAAGATCTTATATGTCCCTCATTGCTAACATTACACAAATGTTGTATGCCATCCTATGCATATCTAACCATATTTTAGCCATTAATCATAATTTAAAGAATTTTTATCTACAAGAATAATAATGTCGGATCAATCAATTTATCTGACCATGTTATAGATATGAAGTAATAACAACAATAGAAAAATATTAGTGAATAAGGATTATTTTTACAATCATAATCTATCATTCTAAATGTTTCTCTTATAATGTCACTGGGTCACAATCCATCAATAATTACAGTGTTTTGGATCTTGGATTCTACAGAATAATGATTATTCTGTTCAGTTCAACATGTAACCTAACCTTCGATACCTTCCTCAAGGGTGTACCCAAGACCCTTCATAACTAGAGAGTAAAGACCCTAACTTTGTGTCTCACAATTGAATTCTACTGAGTAATAGGTTCATTTCTACCATGATTACTTGAAGTAAATATTTTTTAGTAGTTGACAATATTGCTCATAAAGTTTGTATAAATATTATCTTATTCAGAATCCATATATTTTTGTTAAAATGACCTTGTATGGTTTCCTCATTTATAATAAAAATAATTCTCTAAATAGGCGCACTTTCTGCATAAAATGTTTCCCTATAGAACAAGATTTTAAATTTCCCAAAGTATCCTGTTTTTTTGTTAGTCAACCTTTTTTGTTGAAAATTCTCACAATTCAATTCTTCTATCTTGAGCAAACAAACCAAATTTCAAATGAAATTATTCCTCAAATGTTGTAAACAAACTTTAATATGTAATCTTTCGCGAAATTTATACATTTTAGATGTGCGTTGATTTTATATATGAGTAGTTTCTCTTATCTAGATTTAAGAGATTAGATTAGAATGCAATCATTCATTGTTAATAATTGATGCGTTTTGAGGTGTGATATTTACTAACAGGATTTAGACGCACAGTTCAGTGAACCGAAACCCACAAAATCCTGACATTTCCTAGTGATAAGCCGCTCGAAACTTAGTTTGTTGTTGATAGTTTGAGACAGCTCTGGCCAGTCTGTTTATAAGCGTTATCTTCGAAGAATACGAACAAAACTTTGTGTTTGGAAGTTGATTAGAAATAGGTACCTCATTAGCTGAAGACATCTTTATCAGTACTTTCCAATTAATATCTATTTCAAGTTAAAATAGTGTTATAGTACTAATTTTAAATTGGGTCAATACTTCTATATAAATTCATTGAATTATTTTTCACGTCACTTTTTGGATCAGGTTTTCGTCAAAAACCGTTCCTGCACACTATTAAATTTTCTGTGATATTTATCCTGTAAATTTTCCAATATTTGGAATATTTAATACGTAAATATCTGGAAATAAATTATTGGTTACCCAAGTTGAGCCATATCTTTTTCTATGCGGAATTGGATTCAAATCTATAATTCCTGTTATTACAACTACTATTCCCAATATTCCTCAACTATTAAGAAAATAAGATACACAGTGGGCCTTGATTAGGAATATTCTTACAATTCTCAAGCAATAGTTTATCTGGAGAGTAAAAAATCAAAGTACCCTCTTTTTAAAACTTGAGTAGCTCTCAACAAAAAAAAAATTAATCTCATAATTATTCTTGTGTATACGGAATAATATTGAAATAATAAATTACTTGTTTGAAGGAATAATTCGAGCAGCGTTTGGTACAAAACCAGTCTTCTGAATCTTTCGTATCTCTCAAATTTCATTAGATAATGGAATACCATGCAACCTCAACATATGGAAGTGATAAGTTGTATCTGCGATAATGGCTACTGAACATTAAGCTCAGATCCGTCAATTGTGAGTGATCCAGTGTGTGTGTGTGAGTGTCTTGATAAGATCGAGTGAATAATAATATTTGAACCAATATTTGAGCGATGCTTAGCACCAAGTGGGTTGTACCAACAACTCCTGGTGAACGAAAACCTCCCTCTACCTCGGAGAGCTTCCTCCGATGTTTGAAGAGGAGGTCACTCAGGGTGAGGAGGTCAAAGTCGTTGGTTATACAGGAGAAAAGGAAGTCGGGTGAGTGTCAACAAATTCCTGAAAATTGTAGCTCAAAATCCCAAGTATTTCTGAATTCACCAAACCTCTAAGTATTTTCAATCATTATTTATGTTGGGTTGAATTTATCACGTAAAATCTAATTGATGATAATATTATAAGTTCTTCTTACATTTTGTCACCAATTTCATTAGTGATTAGCTATGATCTTACTATGAAAATCATATTAAATTGAACTGAGCTAATACATGAGATTATATTTAGCGGTAGCTATACCTACTATGCTGTACCATCTATTCCATGAGATCAGCGGTAAAATTTTCTCAACATTCGAGAGTAGAGGTTTCTAGAAATGTTTTAGGTTTTCCTCTAAACTAAACGTCAGGAAATGATAACAAAAAATTTGAATTTCAATGCTTATTTACTCATTTCGGCGAGTCTTTTGTTGGTGGAATTATTAAACTGTAGAATAGATGTGAAAACGATGGTGCAGGTAAAATGTGTTCAATCCGTATACCTCCGAAAATATGGGAATTTATTATGTCAGCACAATTTTTATGACCTTTGATCTGATCTGATGATCAATGAAAAATTTCACCGTGCAAAATGCAAATGTTTTCTTTCCCTCCTGTAAAATTCTCTGACTTTTCAACTGCGCAAAATTGGGAATTTGTTGATAAAGCAAAATTCCATGACACTGAAATTCGTAGGTATCTCTGTTCTAAATGTTTAAAATGAAATGAAAGGTGAATTGTTGATGGAAAGGTTGGACAATTTTGTGGTTGTGAAGATGTTTGACACAAATTCTGCACGTTTCCTCCTCCAAGTTAGATTAGAAACATAATCATTATTAAACTTTGATGTTCAATCTGCAAACATTTGAATAGTTAATCGATCTGGATGTGGAATGTTTGTTTGTTGGGGACCAATCTGAAAATAAATTTTCTAATTTCAACCTCAAACTCTCTAGCGACTAACAATATTAATTTAATTATATTCATAATTAAATTTAGCCAAAGACAAATAATAATTACTACAAGTAAATATTGTAGTAATGATACTATAATTGTATTGAGATTGTACTTTCTATGAAGAATAAAGATAATTTCAATCTCAATAAAATTATAGTATCATTACTACAATATTTAATTGTAGTAATCATTTTTCTTTGGCTAAATTCAATTATGAACTTAATTGAATTAATATTTTTAGACGCTAGAGAGTATGAGCTTCTATCTCAAGATAGAAGCTACCGTATCCATCCGACCTACGCATGTATAATATTTTTCACACTTTGTGATAGTAAAAATAGGTTTATAACGATGAGGTTGTTTTTGATTACAGTATTTTCTTCCAATGAAAGTTTTATCATAGAGTTAAGATACCGTTTAATGGTTTTTTCCTCGCACAGTGTTTGTACTTTCTATGAAGAATAAAGATAATTTCAAACAATATACAATATACATATACAAAACTTGAAGAACGTTCCTCACATGGGCATAGCCTGTGTGCGAGGAAAAAACCATTAAACGGTATCTTAAATCTATGATAAAACTTTCATTGAAAGAAAATAATAATAAAAAACAACCTCATTCTAATAAACCTATTTCTACTATCACAATGTGTGAATATTATACATGCGTAGGTCGGATGGATACGGTAGCTTCTATCTTGAGATCTGTGATATTTAATCAATAATCCAGGCTCTATTTACAGTTTTAATCCAACAAATAAGCTCCAATCCGATGTTACCCTTGTTTTTCGTGCCTCAGTAGGATACTAAATGATAATATCCATGGCGTAATTTCCCCTGCCATAAAGTATGTGACCTTTCCAAATGTCATCACCCGCCCATTCGCTACTAAAAGGAAAGTTCACTGTTTCAATTAGGCCTACTGCCATATAAAATTCTAGGATACGGAAAAGCTGTACGTTTGTACGTAATTTGATATGAAGAACGTGGATTCGTGTTTTATGGCATAGTTGAAAGTTGAAAGTAGTTGAACTTCACTATTACTTTCTCAATAGTTCGAATGCAGTAGAAAAAGTTCGCTATGAATATAGGTTTTATAGATTTTATTATTTGTTTGTGTTTGAAGTTTTAGATGAATGGATCATCGAGTTTTTGAATAGAAACCTAATTTTCAACTTCAATTGTGTGTATATTAAATTTAATATTGGTAAATTTGTAAGGAGATATGAATGAGAGAGAGAGAGAGAGAGAGAGAGAGAGAGAGGAGAGAGAGAGAGAGAGAGAGAGAGAGAGAGAGAGAGAGAGAGAGCATAAAAAGACAGGTTCAGGTTTTTATCATTATTTTGTTAAGATTTTTAGCAATAAATCTATGACACTACAGTAAATTCTATTATCAACGTACTCCAGGGACGAAAGGGAATTTCTGTTGGTTAGATATTTGAATAAATGAACAAAATTTGCTAGCATGTTATTATCTTTCTCATTATCAATGTTTCGCATTTTTTCACCAAAATCATCTATCATTTTTGTTCCTTCTCTTTTCCAGGTGAGTTTTCATGCTAAAAGAATTCGACAAAAGGAATGATGAAATAGGAAACGTATGTACTCTCTAATTTAGTTAAATTATACTCTATTCTATAATATTTCATAATTATTGTTCTTGGCTTTTCATTGACTTTCATTTTCCATAGTTTCAAACTTTTCTTCAAACATTGACCAGACTATGCAACAAGAAACAAAGAACGCAATTAACAGAATTTCACACTTTTTAAAACAATCGAGTTTGATGTGGCGCTTACGTAATGAACTTTCATTATTATAATTTTAATTTTGCTGTGCTATCTTATTTGGAGATTAAGTATTATCTTATTTTGAATCTCAACGCACCGTCGACTATAATATTATGCCACACGTTTTTATTTTTTCCAACAACATTGATTACAATATAATGTCATTAAGAAATTCACGTTACACAACCAACTAACATAGAATAGAAAATTGAATAGTAAAAATTTAAATGCCTCTATGCTCAAACTGTGATATTGCAACGTTAGTGTAGACAGACTAACTTTGGTGATATTGTGCTCCAACTGTCATAAATAAAGCTAACGCCATCAACTGATATGCTTGAGCATTTCAAGTTTGGAATGTTGGAATTCAAATCTCACCAATTTTTCTTGTAGCATATATCTTCACTCTGGTCTGAGACCTCATTCCTTGTGTACATTTTTACTTCATGTTCACTTGAGCATCAAAAATTGTTTCTAGGTTGAGTGGTAGAGAGGACTTGAAAGTCGTAAATCCGCAAAATGAAGATTTTTCAATTTCAAATTTTCTCTTGTCATTTGAAGATTTGAACAACGAATGACCTTCGTATGAATAGAATATTTGGAAAGATCTAATCCAGCTCATCCTGGAATTTATGTTACGAAATAATGATAATTCGCGTAATTCGAGACTGGCTTTCTCACAGTATGATTACAAAACGCGTAATCTTCCAATTTTCCAACTCATACTACTCCGTCAAGTTTTGTATGGTAGCTTCTATACAAATTTCTATAAAATCCACTGTTCGCCATGAGACTCATGTGGTGTCTAGATCTTTTCTCAAGTACGATTGGACAATCGGAAGTTTTCCTTCAGAATTACTCCAGTTCTATCAAAGAGAATATAAATACTGGTATTGTCTTGATTGGTATTCATATTGTTATTGGTATTGGTCGTATGCTGTGAAATTTTACCATATGTTGCTTATATTACTAGATAATTAAGATTGTATCTATTAATTTTGTTTCTTATCATTTCAATTCAAGTTGGAATCATATAACTTTAACTATCTCAGCTAAATCAAATTCCGATATTGAGCGCTGATTATCCTAATCTAGTTAAAAATTAATCGCATCTAAGCCAGTTTCTAGCATGCTTCGATTAATCTTCTGATCGAGTTGTGAGTCAAGTCTGTCGTCATTGAATCAATCTTAGTAGAATTTTTCATTGATACAAAAAGCTTTTGCATAAAAAAATTTCCTCAGAAAAATAGTAAATAAATCGTAGATCTACCGGTATTCAAATAGAAGACAAACATCTCCTAGAAACTTTGTGGAGAAATACATAACTTCTGTTATTGTACGCGCTGAATAAAGGCAATAATTCTCGTTCATTGTAAATGCTGGATAACATTTTCCGGGCAGAATAATTTGTACAGGGAACAATCTTAAAGATATGACTAAAGTTGCAGGATGGAATGTTACAGTTGCGTTAACAAGAAAAGTTAGAAAGTTTCCATTTCTACCTGGTGAAAAGCTAAGAATGACTTAGTAAGTTTGAGAAAGAGCCAAGTTGTGAAAGTTGTGCCGGAGTTGATTTTCGGTTTCAATCCTAAGGGATTGTGTCGCTTCTATCTAAAGTTGGCTGCTAACAGGCGATGTAAATCGAGGATTCCTCCTTACTAATTCATTAGCAATCACCTGTATAGGATACGAGATTGGCTGAGTTACTGTTAGTTTCATATGCAATTATAACTTGTCAACCTGTCAACTCGCAACTAACATACTGTATCGATGTTGATAATGTAGACGATTTCATTAATATCATCATAGGAAAAAAATATAATATGAAACGTGTTCTATATTATTTGATCTTGTATCCTCGTTGGTATAATTTACTTATTCATCGATTTCTTGATGATTCGGATTATATATTTGCTTTGAAAATAATTTTTTCCAAATTTAAAAACTTTGAAGATGCTTGAAAAACCTCCAAATATTCTCATCAATCATCTCGACTCCCGAAAACTCAACTCAGCATTGCACAAAATCCAATTTGTATGAAAGAGTAAGAAAAACAAGGAATATTTTCTCCGCCTGGAGTGAGCTCTTTTGGTAACAATTTTGGAAATTGTGCATTTTTAGTGAAAACAAAGAGAAATTACTCAAAAATTAAAGAATATTCAGTCTCTTGAAATATTGAAAGTCCAAACTTGATGGACTTCCAATTTGAGCAATATAACTAAAAATTTTATTTTTCAAGTACAAAATTTGGAAATTGATCACGTAAAAAGATTCTACTTCAGGAGTGGTCCTGTGAAAATCGTACAATAAAGCAACAGATTTTACCGTTGCGATTCCGTATTATTGATGCAAGGCGGGGTCAAAATTTTCTTGTATTGTTCACCACATTCTCTTGTTCTTTGTTGTTTCTTAGCGAAGCATGTCCACTGTTCCGCTGTAACTGCTATTACTGTATCGAAATATTCAACTGGTTGTGGAATTGTTCAGTAGTTCACGACCAAATATTTCTCCACCGTTATAGTGTTTTCCAGTAGAAAGATAGGCCTATTTCCATTGAAACAGAGATAATCGAAATAATCTAAATAATATAGTTTCCTTACCTTATGATTAAAATATGCTCTTGAAATACGTCTTTCTATTTCTAAATTTCCATTTAAATATGTCTGTCTCTCCCTGAAATATGCTTTACTACTGTTAATGCTATGCTTTTACTATGCCTTTACTCAAAGAGAATGTGACTACTGTTTTTAAAGTCGTGTAATATGATCACGAAAGTTCACGGCAATGGATATACTGTCCGTATATCATATAATGTTGAAACATCTTATCTCGGAATAATCTTTATACAAATAATTTCCCAATTTAGTAAGATATGTTAATATTGTTTGTTTCTTTCCATGATAATTATACTGTTCAATGAAACTACTTGCTGATAGATAGATGTCACAAAAACTGATAACGAGAAACTAGTTTTGGTTGTTATCAGATTATCATTCCCTAGGAAACTACTGGTAGTTCTGTGAACAGTAGACCTCACGCAGTATTCTCATCCACAAGTACCTGATTGAAACTATAGACCTTATGGAAATACAGCAATAGACTGGCTTCTCCACACATCTGTGTAATCACTCACATTTATGATGAATATGATGAATAATTCTATAGTCTGATTTTTACTCTAATATTGGCGTATGAAGGAAGCTCCTTTCTCCTTCTATATTATTCTTGAAATGCAAAATTTCCAAATCATTGTATATGCGTCGACGCGCAATTAAAAATGGAACATACCTGTCAAATTTCCTGAAAATCTATTACCGCGTTTCGCCGTAAATGCGCAACATATAAACATTTAAACATTTAAACATTAAAACATTTAAAAATTTAAACATTCAAACATTTAAACATTTAAATATTTAAACATTTGAACATTTAGTGAAATGCCAAATCGTCACTTGAATCTTAGACCTCACTTCGCTTGGTCAATAATACTGTAAGATTGTGTTGGAAACAAATTTGAATTTTCTTGTTCAATAGATATCTATGCAGGTTAGAAAATTGAACAACCTGAGGTTTTATAATGTGAATTGAAGAATTAATATAAAATAAAGTTTTAAAAGTGCATTGCACACTATTCTTCTTCCTCGTCTCCATAAAACATGAAAATTTTCTTTCTGGTCTGAATCACCAAGTCGTGAAAAATAGAACCATTATCAGATATTAGGTTGGGTGCACGACTGTATGTAAGAGGTAGACCTTCATTTCTTACCTTTTGATTTTGGAAGAAGCTTAAATTTATCAGAGTAGAGGTTAGAAATAGAACAACAATAAATTATCACTTCAACAATGGAAATAACATCTTATTCTTCGCACGTTCCTAGTGATAATTCCCTTTTTTAATGATGGGAAGTCGGGTTTGAAAAGGGAATTGAACCATCGCTATTTCTGTAATTTCTGAGAAAATCCATCAAGTGGAATTAAGAGCTCAACAATAATTTTCTCATTTTCTGGCACGATGCTCGTAGGACTCAACACGCTCTTATCAGTCCCTCTTTCTCTCATTCACCCTCTCTGCCTCCTGTTCTCTCGCTGTTCATCTTCATCATTCTTCTACTTTCTGTTTGTCTTATTCACTCTCTCCCTCTCTCTCCTCTCTCCCTGTCCATCTTCATCACTCTTCTACTTTTGCTATATAGGCCTATATATTCGTCTTATTCTCTCCTATAGTTCTCTATAGTCCGTACAGAAATACTTCAGACTTGGAGGAATATGTAGCGCAGAGAAATGGCGGGAGATCAGCCAAATACAGTGATTAATAGAGGTAGGAGCGCAATTGCCAATTTGTCAGTCGTCTGACTGCTTTCAGACAGGAAACTTTGCACGTGTAGCATGATCACATGAACAGTCACTATAAGTTGGAGATCCCTGGCCGCTTCAAAACGGCAACATCGCGCCTATGTATCCCTCCCGCTGTATGCTTTCTCTGCTGCGCATGTCCATCCCAAGTAAGAAGTAATTCTGTGCAGAGTATAGTATGCAGTAGCCTATCCTTTACACCGCAATAAAACTTTTTCCTTGAATTTGGCCACAAAAAAATCAGAATAAACTGTCATATTTGTCTAAAAATTTATCCTAGAAAGAATCCTCAATTTCAAATGTAGTAATTATTCAGTTTCACTTACGATTCAGCATAGAAAATTCGTCTAAAATGCTGGATACTTTGATAACAAATTATTTCCCTTGCATTCATGCCAGTAACTGGGAGAGATCCATAGTGAGATTAACTTCACACTGTCAGCATTGGTTGAATGGGAAGCATTGATATTTTTCATAAGGAATGCTGACAGTTTGGAGTGAATCACACAATAGAGTTGTAACTTTTTCGTATTATTGATGTGGCAACTGTGAGTTGGGTCTGCACTCTGCACTCTGCACTCTGCAGTCTAATAACGGATCCTTTCGGTACGACCACTATTTATTCCCGCGTCTGGACTGCAGAGCTCTATATTGCTCTGTCCCTCCTACCCTACAATAACGATAAAATTCGACAAATCTCAGGCCTAACTGTTTCTTTTTTTCTCGTCGTTTTACTGTTCTTTTTCCCTGGTTTATTCTCTAGCTCTTCCGTCCATATCTCTCTCTCTCTCTCTCCAATACTCTCTTCTCTCTCTAATACTCTCCATTGTATATCTCTATTTTGATGTTAATTCTTATTTACTGTCTTTTCATTCTCTTCGCTCCACTCTCATTACTGATCATTCTGATTACTCTCTCTCCATTCCTCTCTCTCTTGCTCTCTCTCTATTTTCATCTTTCTACATTCGATTTTAATTCCTTTTCAGTTTTGTCTCCACTTTTTCTCTCCACATTCTAATAGCGCTCACTGGTCTTTGTATTCCTCATTTTATTCTGCTCTTTTTCCTCTCTCCCCGATCAGCTTTTTTCAAATTCTAACTCGAATACATTTATTTGCTATAAAATAACACAGTTTAATAAATTTAATATTCTAAATTTAAAAAAATACCGGCTCTACCGGCAAATAATAACTTGTGCGCCGGCAACTTATCATTTCATTTCTACTTTTTGTTCAATTTTATCATCCTGCTAGTGGTAATCACTTCTTCATTAATCCAAATTTTCATTATTCTTCTCTCAACTAGTTATCTCAGAAACACTGTGATCTCCACTCTGTATCAATTTCCTTCTAACTGCAGAAGAGAACGTTTAATATATTTATCGATTACTGTGATGAATACAGTTCTCAAATATTGTATTGGTACTACAGTATCAACTCTCATGATACACTAATAGGGGCAGGATTGGGCATGTAGTATTGGAATATTGCAAGAGCTTTCGGTCAAAATCTAAATGAATGTATGAAGAACTTAAATGAATATATACGACTTTTCAGCAGAGCATCAGTGTAAGCACTCCATTATTTCGTATTGTAGCTATTTTAGTCCGGAATATTCCTGATTATTCCTTAAATATATGTTTATTAATTGGATTAATTTGTGCTTTCTATTTTTGGTGACATTAAATATTACCATAGACTAAGTAAACAGAGTGTTTATATTACTAATAATTTATCTAACATAGATTTATTCATCCTCATGTTTATAGACTACTTTTTGTTTACTTGATGAGTATAATATTGAGAACTGAATAATTTTCAGTTTCCTCGGAAGACAAACACTGAAATCTTCTACACAATTGGTATTTCTTCAGAGACATGAATGGCCTTTCTTCATCATACCTGCTTTTATTCTCGCTCCCAGTCTTATTAATGTTCTCTTTATTAGGGGGCAAAACTCAGTAGCGTGATTCCCATGGAAAACTTCTCCTGCTTTTTAGCAGCAATAGAGTGGCTCGTGGGAAGCATTTTGTGACAGAAGGGATACGTGAAAGAGAGAGAAGTAAGAGCTTTAAGAAGGACAGGAATGAGCAGGAGTAGGAGAAAGAAGAAGAGGAAGAGGAGGTGGTGGATGGGTATGTTTAGGAATGAGGAGAAGGCGAAATGAAAATTATACCTTTAGAAATGCATTCCAGCATCGAACCTCGTCACGTTGCAACCAGCTTTAGCATGTCAAAAGTAATAATGCTTCTTTTCGTGGTCTGCAAATAACGCTACTTTCATCGGCATCACTGATAGTAGGTAGCCCGACTTCAATCCAAGAAACTTGGTGCACGAAACAAGTATCCTCATAGTAGGAGTTGAACAGTTGAGTAAGCCATTTACTGCAGTAATAAAAATGCTATCAGAGTACCTTATCTGCACTCTCTAAAAGCATGCAATTTTTGGAATGGAGTTGTGATGGTGGAAATTGCAGTTTTCCTGTCTATTTTGAAATGGTTACAATTGGATCTCAATTTTTGTTTTCTCGTTCATTATAATTCTAGTGATCAAACACTTTAGACTGCATTTCAGTTTTCAACCATGTATATGCTTTGAGAGTGTGCGAATTATGCGAAGTAATCGCGTGTGAGAAATAATAAAGTGTGTGAAATAATTTTATATTTTCTAAAAATTGGAATTGAATATTTGGAAAAATATTCAGCTACAAAGCTATGTTGAGTAATGTTTCCAAGGTGTATGTTGTCTTAATATTTCAGTTTGATTAATTGCACTCATGATTATTCACCTCAAACAGTATAAGGAATTATTATTTCCTTTTATACTTTTTGGGTAAATCTCTCATTATTCAAATTACATAACATAGAAATATCTCTACCATTTTAGTCGTATTAGGTTAATCCATACATGGAGTATTATGGATGTGGGCTACGCATTGAGGTGTCAAATATTGCCTAATCAATTATTTACTGACTAATATATTCATCAATTATTGTTATGAAGATTTTACCATTTTTGGTATAAGATGGATGATTTATTTGGTATTCCTATGTGAAATATTGAGTCATGTTTACAATTTACCATTTTTAGAATGAATTACTGTTCAAAATATTGGATAATGAGATGTAATAATGACATGATATTGAGCTTTATACTGGGTTGCAATACACGGACTTAACAGTATTGAAGCTACTGATCATTTCTATTCAGCACAGACCTAATCCCGTTTGAAAATCTTGTAATCCTTGATGTTGGAACCCTTACATGCATACACATGAATCCATGAGAAAGATACAGTGAAACAATTCAGATTTTATTTCTCTTTCAACAGAATTTGGTTTCTCTTCATTCTCAATTTTATCAAAAATGTATCAACTTGATCTCTCTACATTCTCAAACATCAAATGTATCACATTTCATCAAAATATATTGCTTCGATTATATCAAAATGCATCACATAAATATGATAAATGCTTTTCTAAATAAGAATAAAAATGAATAATGCTAATCTACAATTTTCGGCATATCTCTGTTAGTATTTGCCTTGCTGTTTTTTCTGATGAACTTAATACTGTAACTTCACTTTTACTATTAATGTAAAAGTTATCTATAATATAATAAGGAAAAGAATTGGCATATACAGGTAGGGGATAGGAAATTCACGAATGACGCATCATCACTTCTGAACTACTGGGCTGATTAACTTGAAATTTTGCATATAGATTCTTAATTTACCGAGGATGATTATATGCCCATTTTAAATGCTTGAAGATTTCAGTGGGTCAAGTTTCTAAGCTCACCCTTTTGGAGCACGGGTTATCTGCTAGTTTTAAGTATAGAGAACTTACTGATTTCATTTGGTATCACTAAACGCTAGTAATAGATAACTTAAACGTTCGTAATTAATCCAAAAATGATCTTCGAATAAACCGGCCTCGGTGTATCTACCATTTAATTCTATCAGATATCACTAAACGCGTAGTAACAGTTCACTGTTATGTTGAAACAAACGTATTTTTAGCGACGAAGCGTGCGTATTTAGGCGTGGGTGACGTACAATGCTATTAGCATGCATGTAGAAAAACACTCCGCTGCATATGGTGGGTGATAATTTGATTTATGTGTGGCTCCAAACATGTATACTGCGTTGCACAATACAATAGGATTCTTGGGAAGGCTTGTTGAGTCTTATCATCTCAATCTTCCATGTTTTCTCTCACGTGTGACAAGTTTAGCTACTTGAATGAATATATTGTGATGCCACTCTCTCTGGAACATATTTAGTTTTCTCTTACACCCTCTGTCTTTCTCTTTATGTCTATCTCTTTCTTTATTTTTCCCTTCTCTCAAATGTTGTGGTGTATACATGTTGTTGTGTGTTTTCTTTCTCTTTTTTCTCTTCTCCTTTATCGGTTTTTTGTTAGAAAGAAAACAGGATGCACCAAGCGTCTGGGAGAAATGTTGGTTGGCATCAGGACACTTGCCAAACCGGAAGAAAAAATCTCCTAGTGATTTTTCAACTCAACTGTCCTGAAAATAGATCCAGACAGGATTACGGATTTATTGTTCTTCATAAATGTTGTGAGATACTTTCTTGTTGGTGAAGTTTGCTCTTGATTTAGAGGAATTTAAATTTTAGTAACAACTGAGCTACTAAAATGAGAAGGTTTTCTATTCTCAAGAAAAGGGATTGAAATTTTTACTCACGTCACAAAACAAGTAAATGATGTTTCTATTCTCCAATCATTTTCAGAAATGATTATTACATAGGTATAAAAAAACGAATAATAATGTAGATTGGAATAAAACATCATTGCTCTTCACATGTGATCAACTTAAGCTGCCTACAGACTTGAGCGACACGAACACGCGCATTTCACTTTTGGCCACCTGATGCTACGCTTATTAAATCTGAACCTCACTGTTTCTGTACGAATACAGATATAATCAGCTGATGAAAAGTGAAATGTGTGTGTTAGTAGCGCTCAAGTCTGTACGCAGCTTAAGTTGATCTCAAGTGAATTGCAATGATGTTTTATTCTAATCTACATTATTAATCGTTTTTTCATACCTATGTAATAATCATTTCCAAAAATCGAAACCTTGAAAATAGTGAAGAGAAGAGAAAAGTCTTCATCTTGCATTGTTGGAAAAATCATTCTATAATATCAATATCATAGAATATAATTTATAATTTGTGTAAGCTTCACACGATTGAAATAGGTATTTTTTTCTATTGAAGCTCTAGTCATAGAAACCATAAACTACATAGCAAATGAAGACTTTCCGTGTTCATGATCATCATTATGCTATTCTATATATTCCACTCCCAAAATTTAGCACCCCGAAAGGTGAATAATGAATAATTTAATACTTGAAATACATTACATCAATAACATAATGAATCGTCATCACATTATGATGAAATGAATCATCATGTTGTTCCAACAATGGTTTCAAATGACACATTAACTACATAAATACTTCTCTATACACTATTTGCAACTTTTTGTTTCAAAATAAACAGGGATTCAGGACACTCGATGATTTTTTGTGGATACTTGATGGAATGGTCCAATGTGGCCTCAAAATGAAAACGGAAACCAATGAATTTCAATTGAGTTGTGGCTCAATGAAAACAATCCGTCAATAGCAGGACTATTTTGTGAACCGCAGAGCAAAAGGAGGAGGAATGCGAGTCGGTCCAACTGTTGGAAACTCGATAAGCGAAAACAGTTTGGGTCGGATTTGCAAAGTTGGTGAAACGTGCAGCAAAGCTGTCTGTTTGTGTCTCGTTCATGGTGATGTGGTTGCAGTGGGAAAAAGAGAGAAAAAAAGATGGAAAATTGGAGGGTGCAGGAAAAGAGAAGAAATATTGAAAAAATTTGGTTGCGTCGTGAGAAGGGTATCAGGAAGAAGAGAAGGGAGAAATAATGATTTGTAGAAGCACAGATTAAATAAGTAATAACTAATTACTAACCTAGTAGTAATATTACTAATAACTAATTCCATCTGTAACCTTGTTGGCCGCTATCGCTTCGTATAAAATGAGCGCTGCTATCCAGAGATTGTCAGTTTGGTGTAAGGGTAAGCATTCCTGACTAGCAATTGGGAGGTACCGGGTTCGATTCCCGGGCTGGCAACTAATTTTTGGATAGTAGTTCTCATCGAATTTCCATCCAGCTGTTAACCCTGTTGTCAATGTCTGCAGTTGCAGAAGTCTTCGGGGTGATTTGCAGCATTTATTTAGGATTTTCGTTGAATAATAATTATAATAACTAATTACTAGTATAAGTAATTACTAACTCCTCTCTGGTAGAAGTCAGTCGTGGTTGAAAATGACCGTCGGGGAATAAAGTAGAGGGACAGGTGAATTGTGCAATTGGAGAAAATATAAAAAATATTGGATGAAAATGATATCGTAGAAAGGAAGTGTTTAAACTTTTCAGAGATGTGAAGAAATAATTGTTAGAATTCAGTCGCAGAGGAAGGGAAATGGAATGATAGAAAAAAGTGAAGAAATTTATATGAAGAGGAAGAGAGAAGAAAATATTGAAAGAGAATACTGGGATAGAGAGAAACTGACAGAGAAGGAAGAAACCAAACTTAATGATCCCATTTACTGATGATGAAAATAGAGAGAATTGGGAAATTGGGGGTTAAAAAAGAATGATCGATTTATTGCTTTTATTGAGGGTGGAGTTGGTACTCAAGGTCCTCTATGCCACACAACCCTAAGTGAAGATGAGAAGAAAATATAAAAAACAAAAACATTGAAGAATGTAGTAGATAAGAGGGAATAGAAAAATAGGATGATCTCAGGTGCGATTAAGGGGGAATGGAAGAATAGAGATAGTACGAAAAATTGGAGCAAGAGAGAAGAGAGAGAGAGATTGATTGATTGATTGATTGAGTACTTTATTTATGTAGATTACAATATATACTGGCTTATACACTTATATACAATAGCTTACAATACAGCAAAATTATAGATGAATTTACATAATATAGACTAAGAAAATAATTATTGAACTGTATATGATATGAAAAAGCAGTTTGTAATATAATAACTATAGATAATAATCATATTGTTATGCATCTACATAAATTGGCGGAGCTTTGGACATATCAATGTCCATTCTTCGGAAAGAATATTAAAAATATCCTCCCCACTAACTCTCTACCAAAACGTTAATTCGTTATTTAAACTAAGGATTTATTTATTAATGGAAATATTGTAAAAGTTTTAATCAATATGAATATTAAAGAGAAAAAAAAAAACAGAAAATTGATAGAGTAAAATAATTATATAGGTAGATAAGTACAAATAATTGATTAATAAAATGAAGTAGGCTGAAAGTAGATCAGGGTTATCAACTTTCAGTAATATACAGCATTATGCAGTGGATAATTGAAATAACATGAGTTTATATAATATATATATATATACAATTCGTTCTATAACATGGTTTAAAGGTTTATATTTGTGGGATGGGTGGGGGATGGATGTCATGTGATCGTTCTAGGGCCGGACAGTTTCAGTCATTTGTTCCAAAAGATGTTTTTTTAAAGTTAGGATGAGGCTCGCTCGGCTCTCGATGGACCTGATAGAAACAGGAAGTGCATTCCATGCACGACAGGCACTGACTAAGAAGGATTTTGTGAAAATAGTAGTTCGATGATTGGGTATCCTTAAAGTACTTTCTCCGGTTCTAGTATGTGAAGCATCTATCCTCCTACCTTCAGAGACAAATTTGAAATCATCTTTAAAATAGTTCGGATTACCGTATATCAAGATATCTCTAACAAGCTTGACTATTCGAAAAAGCCTCTGATCGGGAAGCTTTAATGTTGAACTAGCAATGTGGGCTGGGGTGATATGATCATGGCGTTGGAGAGAGTAGACGAAACGTAGACAATAATTTTGGCAACGCTGCAGTTTATCATTCAGAGTGACTTGCATATCGTTAAGAACAGAATTACAATACATTAAATGTGGGAAGATGAGAGATTGAACCAATAATAATTTAATGTTTCTAGGGAGGATATCGTGCATTTTCTTCAATGCATGCATGGCTGAGAATACCTTTTTACAAGTTTTGTTCACTTGTTCTGACCAGTCAAGAGTATTATTCATAATAATGCCTAAATTTTTAACTGAGCTACAGTAAGGAATGTCATTACCGTCTACACTAATTTTGTGAATCGATTCAAGGTCAATATTGTTTATAAGACGAGAATATCCAATTATAATGGGTTGTGTTTTGATGGGATTAAGCTTAAGGCCATTTTTCTTTGTCCATTCCACTATCGAATTGATATCCTGATTCATTATTCCAACTGTTTCATTAATTTTTGTTATGGGACAGCTTAAATAGATTTGAAGGTCGTCTGCATAAGTATGGAAACTGGAGAATTTGATAATGGAAGAAAGGTCATTAGCATACAAAGTGAAGAGGAGAGGGCCTAAAATTGAACCTTGTGGTACTCCATGCATAACGTTTTTCCAAGTTGATTTTTTGTCACCGACAGATACACATTGTTTCCTACCTAATAGATAGGATTTAAACCAAACTAACGAGTTGTGACTGAAACCAAGAATAGCCAACTTATTCAGAAGGACTGTATGATCAACAGTATCGAATGCTTTAGAAAAATCAAATAGGGTGAGGATGGTGCATTTTCTTTGGTCCATAGCTAACCTTATATCATCAGTGACACGAAGCAGAGCTGTCTCAGTTGAATGGAATTTTCTAAAGCCTGATTGAAAGTTATGAAGCTTACTATTGTTGTCTAGAAATTTTACAACTTGAGCATGAATGAGTCTTTCTAGCACTTTGGACAATGCAGGTAAAATACTGATTGGTCTAAAATCCTCAACTTTATTGGGTGATGGAACTTTATTTAGAGGGCGAACCAGAGCAAACTTCCAGTTTTCAGGGAAAATGCCTTCTTCAAGTGACTTGTTGAAAATGTATGTAATGGTTGGTAAAACAGCAAATAACATCTTCTTGATAAATTTAATAGGAATTTTGTCTACACCCATAGCATTACTATGAATACGTTGAATTGCTCTGAAAGTGTCTTCTTCTGAGATTGGATGGAAATGAAATTGATCAGTGATCGGTAAATCTAAGTTTGTAACCTGCTCTTCAAGATCATCAATGTGATTAGCAATGATAACTTCGTCGCGTTGGTTAGAGTGTGAAACGAAATGGTCATTTATATTATTCAATGGTAAGTCAATTTGTGGATTCGATTTATCTTTGCCAAGCCCGAATTCTTTTATTCCCTGCCAAAGTGATTTAGAGTCTTGTCTATTGTTTGTCATAAATGAATTCAAGTACCTAATCTTTGAGTTCCGTAATTCCTGTTTAACCCTATTTCTAAGGCTCCTATACTCTATCAAACTGTCCAAGTCAAATGTCTTTTTAAATTTTCTATGTGCTTTGTCTCTACGTCCCATCATCTTAAGTATGTCTTCAGTCATCCACGGTACTCGTCGTTTTCTATTAATCCTCCTTGTCACATAAGGTGCATGTTTGTCATACAAAGTCAAAGTCCAATTCTCGAAAGTCTTGACCATGTCATCAACTGAGGGTAATGCTTCAATTTGATGCCATGGAGTCTGAGCCACATCAGTCAGGAAGGCGGCTTCATCAAAGTTTTTGAAGTCTCTATAAGTGATAATTTTCTGTTCTGGCTTGGGTATCTTATGGGAAAGTACACAGTAGATCAAATCATGTCTAGAAATAGCTGGGACTGAGATTTGGCCTGCTTGAACAACCTCATTGGGATCACTAACAATGAGAAGGTCAATGAGTGTGGCTGATTCATTAGTATGATGAGTTGGATCGAGAGGTAAAATAGTCATGTTTAGGCATTGGAAAATTGTAGTCAGTTGAAAGTAGTCAAAGTTACGATTTGTCATGTTCAAGTCGGTGTTCATATCCCCCATAACTAGTATACGGTTATAACAAGGCATAAGAGAAAGCAAGGCACTTTCGAAATCTGTGAAATGACCTATTTTTGGTGGGCGATAACAGATACCAACGAGTAATTTATCAGTACTAGATAAGGATAATTCAAGTAGCATAAACTCTGGTCTGGAACAATACTCTTGTTTAGATGTGATTAAAACTTTTGTTTTGATACCTTCTTTCACATAAATTGCTACACCCCCACAAGCTTTATTTAATCTATCATTCCGGAAAAGATTATATCCAGGCAATGCAACAAAATTTGATGAAATACTAGGCTTCAAAAATGATTCGGAAATTCCGATTATATTGAAGTCCTGAAAACGGAAGATTGCTCTGAGTTCATCAATGTGGCAACTGAGGGATTGTACGTTAAGGTGAGCAGCCTTGAAAAGTTTTTTGAAAGAGTGGAGCTTATTTGCTAGAAACATACCTGCGTCATTATTACTATTATTGAAATAATCATACCTACTTGAGGGCGAGCGAGCTGACGTGTCAGTGAGAGGCATCATGGAAGCAGCAGACCAATCGTGAACCGACCTCAGAACAACACATGACGGGGAAAATGGGGATGAAACTGATAAAACTTAACCTAAAAGAAAAAGTCTCTTGATTCGAGTGCATTCAGCATGCCTTGACAGTTCGGCTCCCTTCACTATTTAAAGCACTAGTTCAAAACAAAATTCACTAAACACAATAAGATGTAGATGTGTGGAGTTCCGGTGATGAATAATCCTAATGGTGAATAAGACGAAGATTGAGGAAGAGCTGGTAGTGGGAGATCTGGTCCAAGTGGAGATAGAGCGAGTAGGTATCCAGTAGTGGAAGAATCGGGTCCAAGTGGAGGTAAGCGAGAAGGAATCCAGTAGTGGAAGATCGTGAGAGAGAGAGTGTGTGTGTGTGTGTATGTATGTGTGTGTGTGTGTGTGTGTGTGTGTGTGTGTGTGTGTGTGGTGTGTGTGTGTGTGTGTGTGTGTGTGTGTGTGTGTGTGTGTGTGGTGTGTGTGTGTGTGTGTGTGTGTGTGTGTGTGTGTGTGTGTGTGTGGTGTGTGAGTGAGGAATAGAAATAACTTGTCTGAGAGAAGAAGTAGAATAGAAGTCAAGAAAGATAAATGAGAGAAAAATAAAAAGTTGAAATGAACGAGTTGCAATTGGAGAGGAATGGAAGAGTGGGAAGAAGATGAAAACTAGAAAGAAATGTGGTAAAAAAGATCGAGGTAAATTGAAAGCACCTGGCAGAAAAGAGAAAAGAATTGAAAGAATCAAATGGAAAGAAAGAAACGATATGACCCGGGGGAACAGAGCAAAGAATAGAGGAAGAATGAAGGTGTATTATTTCGGAAACCGCAAAAATACAATTCTCCAAAACAAAAGAGGGATGGCAGCTTGTGAGCGGGTCAAAAACACGTGGGGGAAATTGGAGGATTCCGGTGGGGGAGCGTTTTTGGAGAGGGGGGTTAAGTGGAAATATTGTGGTGATTTGATTCGGTTTCTTGCACGTGTTTTATTTTGCCTCTTCACCGGTCAAGCTCAAGCCTCAACACTATGCTGTGTTCTTTCTCTCTTTTCTTTCTTAAATCTCAATGCCCCAACACATTGCTGGGATGTTTCTCTTTTTCTCTCACATGGATAGGTTTCTTTTGACCAAAAGTGTAAAGAGTCTACCACAAATTACTGTATTGTCGGTGATGTCAGTTGAGGTTGAGACCCAAGGAACAACGGGCTTTTCAGTCAGAAGGAGTCACGTGTCTTGATAAGTACATTGATTCTCTGTGAAAGAGTGTAGCCTACTAAATAGGAGACGAAATCGAAGTAAGATAAGTGTAGAGTAAGATTAGTGAAAGATTTCTAGTAAGTAAGATTGGAGGCAAGGGAATTGAAGGGAACGATGAAGAAAAAAGATTTGGTTGGATTGGAGTTATTCATTCATGTTAGTTGCAATATACTCTGGCTTATAAACTAATTTGACAGTATTGCCAAATATTCTACGATTGAAAGCAATTTCAATATCGATAATAATAATGATAATAATGTAATGTAACTATTTAGAAAGATAAAGAAGGAAAATAAGAAGAAAAAGAAGAAGAAGGGGGAGATAATATTGCAAAGGAGGAAAATAAGACTCAGATGAATAGAAAACCATAAGGATACGAAGAATGAAAAAGGTAATGAAAAGAGGGAAGAAGAAGTATGAAAGAAGATGAACAAAATAAAATGCAATAAGGTGGCTAGTTCATAAAATTGGAGGGGAGGATCCAAGAAAAATAATGAATATGTATAATATGATTATCATGTCACATTGTAATAAAATTGAATTATGTACATAGTTTGTGGAACGGTTTTTATTCCTGGAGGATGATTCTTGATTATAAGAACAGACAAAATAAGAATCGTTATAAAAGAGAAGAGTACTGCAGCAATATGAGTGCAACTAAAATCCACTTTAACAAAGAGGAAAGGACTTGAGGAATTCATAGAAAATTGGAATGACCAGAAATATGAATAGAACAGAGGAATGATGGGGATAAAATTATGGATGTTTTCTTTGTGGTTTGAACTTGTTTAGTTGAAATGTTTGAGGCAGGCTTGTTTTACAGGCTATCTTACAGTATGTTCCAAGCAAAATTGCTCTGATATTTTCAAAATTGTTTGTTGTTATGAGTAAAGTATGAGGTGTAGGATGATTTCACCTTATGATGGACGTGATGATGGATTCGTGAGTACGTGAATGTACCTTTTTTGTTTTGTGGCGATTACGGTAACGGGGATCTCGTCAGTAGTGGGTGTATATTGTGGAACAGGAATTACTAGTGATTGTCTAATGCTGGGCTGCACCAAGAGAGAGCAATCATTTTGAACCGGGATCAACATCAACATAATGCTTCAACCGGGATCAACATTATGTTTTAACCGAGATTAACATTATGTTTTAAAAATATTAGCATAGAAATATGGGATTGTTTCTTCAATTAGATTGTTTTTTATTTGCTATTAGGTATGATTGATTGTGGTTGATACTGGTTGATGTAGGTAATTCAGTGAAAATAAATTAGTTTCAATAAGGCTAGCTTCACACGCTTTCGGTTTCATTCGGTTCGGTACGTTTTCGGTTCGGTTCGTTACCGAAAACGAATGAGGCTTTCATACATGTCAGGTTTTAATTCGTACGGTTCCAATTAGGTATTTTCTTCTCAAACACAGCTGTGTCTGGATTTTCACAGTTCATGCTTGTATATTTAAATATAACAGCTTGTGTTAAATTGTGATATGTTATTTCTTGAACAACAAAATTTTAAAATAAATTGAAAATTGTGAATTATTTGAATAGTTTCTTTTTAATTTTGTTAATTTTTGATGTTCAGAGAGATGATTTTTTTGAATTGAAAATTTGTTCTTGTTTTGACACATGGTATATAAACTTCATCTCTTCTCTCCATTGATGAAATCATGTAATATTCGTGGAAAAATAAAATAAATAATAAAAGAATAAAAATTCTCCCTGAGTTTTAATTTATATCTTTCATATTTTATGGCAAACTATTCATTGAGAAAGAAATGTTCCTGTGAACTAACAGAAATGAATTGACCATATGATTTTGACTTGGAAAATTTTGAAACAGATAATCACGATATCAGTTTAAAATAAAAACAAAAAAGGCAAGCGTGTGTAATAGTATATTTCGCACCTAGGGCCGAAAATGAGATATTTCCGGCTCGAAATCGGTTTTTAAGTCCGAGGCCGTAGGCCGAGGACTAGAAAAGATTGAGAGCCGGAAATACATTTTTGCCCATGGTGCGAACGCTATTTTTCGCCACACCCAAAAAAAACTTCCCAATATATAAGAAATTAAAAATAAATAAAAATCAAACAGCCTATTTTGATAGTTTGAATCTTGGTTATGACAACTTTCACTGTCAATTAATTTCAATATTACTATTAATAATTTACAATAATGACCATATTTTTATACTATTAATATTAGGCGCGAGGTTTGCGCCCGGTGCAATATCATGGATAGATGGATGAATAGAATTTTCATTACTATTTTGAAATAATGTGATGAAAAAATTAATATAATTGCATATTTCACAGTTTTGTCTCAAAATATATCTAAAAAATTGATTGAATTTAAATTACGGTAACTAATATAAAAAATAGGTAATAAAAGTCGAAATTCATCGACAAAAAATAAAGTCATTGACCGAGATTCGAACCTAGATGATCTAGGTTCGAATATCATGGATAGATGGATGAATAGAATTTTCATTACTATTTTGAAATAATGTGATGAAAAAATTAATATAATTGCATATTTCACAGTTTTGTCTCAAAATATATCTAAAAAATTGATTGAAATTTAAATTACGGTAACTAATATAAAAAATAGGTAATAAAAGTCGAAATTCATCGACAAAAAATAAAGTCATTGACCGAGATTCGAACCTAGATCATGTTTGTTATTCACTGAGATTTGAGTTCTGACTGATGTGTTACGCCTTTATGCTCTCGGCCATTCCGTACTGTTGAACGTTGATGCCTGACTGATAACCCTTAGCATACACGTAATACTGTAATACTAGACTTCTAAAAAAGTTTACTTCACTTCTAAAAAGCGTACCGTACAACAGACTTTGGCTCATGACTTATATTATTAAAATTAATATTATTATCTGTCTCACAATAAAATTTTCACTCTGAATTAAGTCAGATAACGTAGGCTATGTAGGCTACTATAATAATAGAGTATAGCGCAAATTTGAAGCCGGTTTGCTGGCATTTTCACAACAAAATATTGCTCTGAAAATAGTTAAATCATAGAGAAAACATTCGAAGATTCAATCTTGAGTGGGCCTAATGTTTTCTCTATATGGTTTAATATTGAGAAAAATTATCTAAAAGTTTTAATAATGAATTACGGAAAAATTACTAGGAATTTTTCAGTCAAGGCTGAGTTTTACCAGTAGGCTTACCTTAACTTCAGATCTGTGCTGTATTTGCTTATTATTATTGTTGATTGTATTGCATTAAGAAGTGGAATTCGATAATAAAAAAGAAACAATTATTAGGTACTCTACCTCACTTTTAAATATTGATACAATTATTGTACTTTGAATTCAAATTCGATTCTTCACTTTTAAATACTTGCGATACGTACCTTTCTGACAATGGACAATGTAGCCAACATTATATTGTTGAGGCTATGGAGATATATCAACGTATTCTATGTTTGATATCAAAAACACAATAATAAATATTAAATTATGAAACAGTAATTTATAAAATATATTATTATAGACATAATACCGCGATTCACGATACATAATTATATAGATTATTACAGTCATTATGAGATTATCTCTCTATGATTTTTGTGAGATCGGACACGATCAGCTGTTATTCAAGGTCATTTTACAGCCCTAGGGCCGTAAAGTTTTACCGGCCTGGTCGGAAAACAATCACTTTCGGCCTCCATATGACGCACGTAAACCAGCTCATTACATCCAAGTGTGGCGAAAAAGACTTTGCTTTTTCCCGTTTTCCTAGCAACGAATTCGAATATGATGAAGCCTATTCGTGTCGAGGGGGCGTTCGGTGCTATGCGGTTGCTATTCGGTACCGAATTCAAACCGAATTACCGTTTCACACTTATCGGAATTTGCCGAAAACGAATCGAAAACGAAACGAACCGAATGAATGTGAAACTAGCTTAAGGGTCTTTTTCAACAGATTCGAACTCTCAAAATAGAAGAAATAAAACAAATATCAAAGAAATAAGAAAATCGGTGTAAGTTTCATACAGGCACTGTCTTCAGAAAAACCTGAATACAGTATTGATAAACACCTCTCTTCTCATTATACATGCGAACTTCCACTCATGTAATTCCAATCATTCATCAAAAATATATCTTTCTACACTTTATCTCACGTACCTAACTCAAGTTCGTTCTCCCACATAATGGAAGGATATCCAAAAGATTTTTGAACTTTTACTGGAAGATTGATCGACCCTGAAGGTGATAAATTAGCTTTATATTGAACAGGCACGGCCCTAGGGACTTTGCCGCCCTGGGCGAAATCGGCAAACGCCGCCCCCCCACCACCAGGTATTCCGTCTTATAATTGTTTACTTAAAAATTTGCCCGAAGGTTATCAGCTTTTCAAGTTAAAAATGACATTTAAACAAATATTTGATAAATATAAATATTGAGGAATAAGTGCAGGCAACGAATGATTGAATAAAGGTATGGAGGGAACATTTTGGAACACAATTTTCAACTCTACAGCTCTTTTAAGGATAGTAAGAGGATTAACATATCAAAAGTCCTCACCCTTATCCCATGTGCCAAAGGGGTGGGGGTGGTTTGAAAGTACCATTTTTTAATTTTTCTCATATATCTCGGAAACTATGCATCTTATGAACATTTGTACACTGTACAAAATTGAAGCTCACAGAATTACCAACAAGTTTTGTTCTCTACACTTTTTCATATCTCTTATAGTTTCTGAGATATCCGCTCTTGAAGGTGAGACATTTTTTGAAAAAACACTTCTACCTCCAATTTTTTCATCTTTTCGGCCATATAATTTTTGAATGATTGATGAAAAAAATCCGTGCTGATTATAAGCTGACGGAGCATCAAATTATCTTCAATTTGATGTATATTTTCACTATTTTACGCATTTACCTACGACTGTTGCAGCAGTTTTAGTGTTGAGGGTGGAAGTTTTGTTTGGTAGAGGATTTTGATAAATCTGATACTTTTTGAGATATATATGTTCTAAAGTGATGCATTTTCAAAAACCCAGTTTTTTCCATTTTTCGTTTTTTCAATTCTTATAACGTTCCAACAATTGATGGAAAAAGAATGTGCTTACTACGAGATTGTAGAGCATTAAATTATCATTCATTTCATGTATAATTCGACTATATCACGCATTCCAATAATTATTATGACTGTTCCAGCAGTTTTAGGTTTGAGAGTCAAATATCAAGATTTGCAACAAGTGACTTTTTTCGAATATCACACTATTCTGTGATCATAAATTGGAGTGTGCTTCAGTATGAACATCCATATTGAGTACCTGGGACTTATTGGTACCAGACGTATTGGAACGTCTGCGGAACTGAACACAGGGGGAGTTTCTAAACTTCCTACCAAACAAGACATTCAAACTAAAACTACTGCAACAGTCGTATAGGAATGCTTGGAATAGTCGAATTATACATGAAATGGAAGATAATTTAATGCTCTAAAATCTCGTAATTAGCACATTCTTTTTTCATCAATTGTTGAGAAGTTAAAAGACTTGAAAGAGCGAAAAATGGAAGAAAAACTGGGTTTTTGAGAAAGAATCATTTTAGAACATATATATCTCGAAAAGTTAGTATCATATTTATTGAAAACCTCTACAAAACAAAACTTGTAGGAAATTCATTGAGCTTCATTTTTATGTGGATGATTATGTCAATAGAACTCATTCTTTCCAAGATATAAGTGAAAGTGGAAAATGCATGGAAGTGCATGTAAGTAAAAGTGGAAAATGCAACTTTCAAACCACCCTCATCCCTTTAGCACATGATGTATGGGTTGGGATTTTTGATATGCTCACCTCCAAACTAGTGTCAACAGAGCTGCAAAGTCTAAAATTGAGTTCCAAACATTCCCTTCAAATTTCATTGTCAACTGATCTATTGTTGCTGAACAGAAAATTTCACTCTCAACACTAAAACTGCTGCAACAGTTGTAGGGAAATGCGTAAAATAGTGAAAATATACATCAAATTGAAGATAATTAAATGCTCCGTCAGCTTATAATCAGCACGGATTTTTCTCATCAATCGTTCAAAAATTATAAGGCCGAAAATATGAAAAAAATTGGAGGCAGAAGTGTTTTTTTCAAAAAAATGTCTCACCTTCAAGAGCGGATATCTCAGAAACTATGAGATATATGAAGAAAATGTAGAGAACAAAACTTGTTGGTAATAATTTTGTGAGCTTCAATTTTGTACAGTGTACAAATGTTCATAAGATGCATAGTTTCAGAGATATATGAGAAAAATGAAAAAATGGTACTTTCAATCCACCTTTCAATCCTTTAGCACATGATGTAGGGGTGAGGACTTTTGATATGTTAATCCTCTTACTATCCTTAAAAGAGCTGTGGAGTTGAAAATTGTGTTCCAAACTTTTCATTCTATAGTCTTTGATTAACTGGACTAGAACAGTAACACAAAATATCTGATTAAACTGTTTTTATGTTCGGAACAGATACGGTACAAAATAAGAAAACATAATTAAGACGGTAGTTCCAAATCAAGAGACTGCAACAGAGTATTGGGCCTATTTAACTTGCCAAGTAATCAAAACTACAATTGCTACAACACGAGTTTGTTCAACACACTTGTTCAATTAAGTAGAACTCGTCTGACCTTTGCATGGAAAAATTCCTTCTCCAGTTCTTCAAGATCTAGAGACTGAGCTATTAATGTTCGCTAGACCACTCAGATGTTCATGGGAAATTGTTGATCTTAGATATAATTATGTCTTCATTAGCTTGAGTTTGGAAAAGCTTCTTATAAAATTTTACTATTCACATTGAATTTATTTTTATTTGCATCTAAAAATTTTCCGTTCCTTAAAATTTGCCGCCCCCAAAAATCTGCCGCCCTGTGCGGCCGCCCGGTCCGCCCACCCCTGGGGCCGGGCCTAATATTGAACAATCCAGTCCAATTACGCTCAAGGGTACCTCTGGAAATATCCTTCAACCTTAAAACTGCTTTTAGTGCCCTTTTAGTACTGAAAATGTTTTACAGACTATATCCCTATGTTCAAAAGCAATGAAAATATGTTGACGTGGTATAATGGAGAAGGGAAATGTGAGAAGTCTAGAGATTCATGATTTTCTCATTCTTCTTTGTCACATTATATATAATTTTAGAATTTTCCCATATTCATGATATTTTTCGAGTTATTCAAAGGGTTTTATGACAATTTTGTAGGCATTCAAAAAGGCGTTAAATATAATTTCCAAGTACAATATTCTGAACGTTCTTCCAAATATAAGTCGTACATTGTCAGATCTTCAATTTTCTCTGCTTATTGAAACTGTTGAAATATTCAGTGAACAACAAAATGTTTTTGATTCTCTCTTGATCTACCGACATGTAGCCATCTTCTAAACAAGTTTATTGTGACGGTTTCGTAGACACAAAACCTTCCCTAACTTATCAAGAAGTTTTTTCTTGATAATTCTTACCATAGGTCATCACATATCACCTTTTTACGAGCATTCAGGGATCCCGTGGGTGAGATTTTGGACCACAACTAAGTTTTTCTACAGATCTTAGAGCACTATCGAAGTA
This sequence comes from Nilaparvata lugens, assembly GCF_014356525.2. Taxonomy (NCBI): domain Eukaryota; kingdom Metazoa; phylum Arthropoda; class Insecta; order Hemiptera; family Delphacidae; genus Nilaparvata; species Nilaparvata lugens. The sequence goes on along the minus strand of NC_052511.1, from coordinate 45,488,627 downwards.
GTTTTACGACAATTTTATCTCTGAGGCAATTTTCGAAACCATTGTCCAACAGTGCTTCACCTGAGTCGGCGCCCCCTTTGAAAGACAGGTCCATTCTGGGTGGATCTTGCATCGGATCATGAATTATTAATAGAGCGGCCAGTTGTAAGGGCTGATTACAACGCTGTAAGGGCACGTCGTACATGTATTTGGAAAGCCCTATCGACCCCCTTTCTCTCTCTCTCCCGCTTTCCCGATTTCTCACACTTTCTCTCTCTCTCTCTCTCGACAGGTAGATGCAACTTGGAACCTGCATGGCTTATCGGGCCACGTTGAAGTTTGGTCGTAACATATATTCTGACACGGATCAGACATGTAGAGAGTCTACCCTTGGGTAGAGAAAGGAATATACCCCCAACCCCACTATCTAACCTCCTATGTTTGGAGAATAACGTCCTACCTATCGTCCCCATGTTATATGAATACATAGCTTGGTTATGTACTTAGTTTAGGTTATATAGGTTGTATTCATATTGGTGGTGTTATAGACCTGATGGGTTGGATACATGTAGATGTAGATGTGTGCATAAAGATGGATACATACTCGTATATGGGTTGTACAGTTTTGAGAATACTGCAGGACATACATGATCCATGTGTTCATCCACCTCCCATGTGAGTTGCTATTGACTTTTCTTGTTGAAACTCGCGGGGAAGATGTTGTGTTTTGACTAGAGTGAAATTTCATTGTCGATTGTCAGCATACCTTACAAATAACACCAACGCCACTCATTCAAACAATACGGACAGTTCGAGGTGACTCACACTAGAGAGTAGTGCACGAGTGAGTATGGGTTGGAGTATTGACTTGTGTAGTCGGCGAGAATGTAACGTTTTGTGACATGTGTGGAGAAGCATGTGTGACTTGGGTTGGTTTAGTAGGCTGGTGAAAGAATGATGTGTGAAGTTGGGTAGGTTTGGGAGGCTGGTGGAAGAATGATGTTTGAAATGTAGGCCAAGATGTATTGATGTGTGAACGTATTTGTCAGAATGCATCTGTAGTTTGTGTAGGGCAACATTTGGGTTTCTCATCTCATACTTCAGGCTTCCTTATCTCCCATTATCATTCGTCCCATAATCCAGAATATCGGAGCACCGAGCTTCGCTCGTTATTTATTTATTGATAAACAGAACACAATTCTTCAAATTGATTGGGGAAGGACTAACAGGCACAGCCCAAAACTGTTTCTTCCCCGAATTTTGATTTATACACTATTAATAGTCCAAAAAGTATGTTATGTTCCATACACTTGAATTCAGGTCCAATTTTCAGTCCAAACATTCGAACAAAGAAATGTTCTAATTTAGATTGTATACAAACCAAATTGAATGATAAAATAACTCTCACTAATCACTTAAAACTGTAAAATAATGGTTAACTTTGAAAATAATTATGATATACTCTAATTTAGAATGATATATTATGTCATTTCAACAAATCAGATTATTTTGATCAAGTCGATTAAAATTTCTAGATAAATATTTCTAGATTGATTGCAAATAGTTGAACAGCTGAACATAATTCTTTCTCTCTCCCACACAGGCACTCACATCTACATTTATCGATAGACGACGAAATTATCATGTGTTTTTCAAAGGATGAATAATTATTATCCTTTTCATGTCCTTCAGCGAGTTTTCCCAGGGTTGAGACTTAGTGCAATCGAATTTTTATATAATAAACCTACTTTGTTCCAAATTTCGTGAAAATCGTTAGAGCCGTTTTCGAGATCCGTTGGACATAAATAACCATATATACAGAAATTGATCGCTCAATATAATAGGATCTATAACTAATTTATGATTTGTATTATCCCAGCCAATTCTCAGTCAATTATAAATAACCAATGAACTATATTGATGAATGTTGACTAGTCTTGATCGATCACCAAAAATTTATCATTAGAAGTTTGAATTGATAATAATGGTATAATGTGAATGTTATTATTTGAATGAATATTCTCACAGTGCTTTTTTTGAAGCTGCTTATTAAGTAATTCGCTGTAAGTAATAAGCTGCGTACTTAGTAATTCGTCTTCTCCAACATGAGGTATTAGTGAGTAACTAGGAAATCAAACTCCTCCATGTAGATGATAATTGAAATGTCTTTGAAGTCACAAGCACCACAGGATTTTAACACTCTTTGTTCCAAATGTTTCACGGATTTCACCAAATTATAAGGATTTTAACACTTTTTGGTCCATATGTATTGGGGACTCCACCTAACTATAAGGATTTTTACACTCTTTTGTCCATATTTGGTAGGCATTTCACCAAATTATGAGGATTTTCACACTGAAATAAAAACTGATTTTTAGACTTTTGGTCCAGATATGGTAGGCCTTTCACCAATTCACATTAATTTTATTCATCTCTCAAGAAGTAATAAATCCGACCTCTCTGTGGTTGTTCAATTCGTTACTTGTACAAACCGACGTATGGAGATTAGGATTGGAGGAACATTACTCCCAGCCTAATTATAAAGTTCAACTTTTTCCTCTGTCTAATTAGCACAAAGGAAGCGCTTCCAGTGTTGTTATTCCGCTTATTTGATAAACCTCACCGTAATGAAATCCACTTTCATTTGCATGGACCCCCTCTCCAACCTGCGATTTCCGTTTGTACCGTTGTGAGCTTTTTTGGTGAAGGCCTTCTACTCTCAAAGCGGTTATTTAGGTTTGGGATAACACGTGGAATTCCAGAGGCAGACAATTAAAACGTAGCTTTTCCCTTATATGTTATCTGTTTCCTCCAATTTCTTTCCATATGCATCCGTTTTTCGGCAACCATAAATCCTGGAAACTTGTTTTGTTTTTATAGACTGTGTTTTTGTTCTAAGCTCATAATTTTAGTAACTATTAATCCTTCAACTTGTTTTGATTTTATATGTCGTATTTCCTTAGAAAGAATACGATCCTGTTGTGATAAAATCATTTCGAATCTGTTTAAATAATTGTGTAGAGATTTTATTCGATTCGAAAAAATATTAAGTCGTTATTTTAGTTTATTTCTCTAGCTCTCAGACATATCATATTTCCTGCTCAAAATTAAGGAGTGTCATTTTATGATGTTATGCCTACCATTATCAAATAACTTTTATCAATTTGTTTTTCTCTATAAATTTATTGTGCAAGAACTTTTGTGTTAATTTGAACTTCAATTATGAAACTTGCTTGATTTCAAGGTTTTATTTCCAGGGAATAGAATTCAATTTTTATTTCATAATTTTGATTGTTAGTAATATTGAAAGTTGAATTTGAAATATAAGAATATAACTTTTAAAGGTAGAAAATGGTATTCAAGAACGTATATCTCCATTTTCCAAGTTCAGTTATCCATTTTTAAGGTTTCTGATAGTCATGAACACCTAGTAAAATGCATGTTCAAGAATTTAAATGGTAAGAAATACTTGAATATTCACCCATGTAAAAATAATCTACACTTATTTCTGTATACGCTGTAAGTTTTGCCTTATAGAATAAATAGATATGTTCAGTCATTTATCCAAATTCAAAATGTAGGAAAACTTTGACTGACTAATAAAGCATGAACCTTGGTTGGAAAACTATGTGGTAATGTCTATTACAAGAATGCATTTTCTGCTCTCCAAATAACCACTAATTACATTAATACTGTAATTAAACATGAATAAGTCAAATCAAGTGGAGAGTCCCCTCTCACATGCAAGGTCACATACATTTTTCCTGTGGTAGTTAATTGATATTGAATTCACAGTATGGAGGAAGATCGTTCGTGTTATCTATGTAACAAATTACCTAAAAAGACCGGTAATTATTTGAAATGTAATTACGTTGTTGTCAGTTCTTCTTGAACGTGAAGTAGGTAATGAAGTTGAAATAATAATTACAGAAACGATTTTCAACTGTATATTGGTGAGTAGTAATCATTCTAATTATAATTGTAGTTTGAGTGCTATTCCCAACTGCGTGTGTTTATGGCAGGTAGATAGAAATTATCACGCTATGCTGAAATTCAATCATGTTTTTAAACAAAAACTCATCAATTTTCTGATTATTATTATTGGAATCATCGCAATTATTGTTATAAATCTTGTATTGTAACAGCATCGATGATTGATGATACAGGTAGATGTCAGTGAAAAAATACATGCTTAATCTTATTTCTCATACAATATGCTCATTCAAATTAATGTCAGATGAATTATTTATAAAATGATGAAAAACTATCAATTCAACTATCAATGAAAAAAAAATTATAGATGAATCCATAGAGATCGTAAAACATTTTGATAGTAGATAATATTGATAAGAATTTCTAGAGTGTAATCAAAATAAGTGAACCATGTTGCTTCTGCTCTTTATCTGCCTGGCATTAATAGCATTTAAATTGTAATAACTGTTCACTCATAACAACATAAAAATAGTAAGCTCAATGCAAATGAAAAATCGAATACATTATTCCAATATCAAATACATTGCTATATTATCCATTTATTCAGAGTTATTAACTTGCAGATATATTCGAATATACGTCTGAAGAGATTTTAAGGCTATGCAAAGGTTAAAAATAAACTCTCTACTGGTGATATTTTTCAAAGTTTTTCGATTCGTATATCATCAACCTATCAAAATAAAAAAGTTTTCTCAGGAAAACATTTTTTTCCGATCATTACTTTTTTAGATATGAGCGCCTAAAGTTTAAATTTTTGGGACAGAACATTTCAAATTCGTTTATAGATAAATCCATGAGATTTAGAGAATACATTCTTCATGGTATTGTTAATCTAGTGAAACAAAAATTCTCTGAAAATATCAATTTTTGAGAAAGTTATTCAATTTACTAAAAATGACCAAAAATAACTTTTTGTTGAGTTATTTTTGGTCATTTTTGGTGAATTGAATAACTTTCTCAAAAATTGATATTTTCAGAGAATTTTTGTTTCACTAGATCAACAATACCATTAACAATGTATTCTCTAAATCTCATGGATTTATCTATCAACGAATTTGAAATGTTCTGTCCCAAAAATTTAAACTTTAGGCGCTCATATATCAAAAAGTAATCATCGGAAAAAAATGTTTTCCTGAGAAAACTTTTTTATTTTGATAGGTTGATGATATACGAATCGAAAAACTTTGAAAAAATATCACCAGTAGAGAGTTTATTTTTAGCCTTTGCACAGCCTTAACAACTGTAGCTGACACAATTTTTTCCGATCGTAGTTTCTATGGACATCAGGAATACTTTCATCACGCCTACTATAGGACGTGCTTTGACTCTACCCACAGCCAATAATAGGCCAGCTACTGTCAGAAGCCCCTCCCATTTTGTCAGCAACCTTTCAAGTAGACACTTATTTCGAATGCTGCTTTAGTGATGTTGATAATAATGCTAGCATAAATGTCTTAGAATAAATTTGATACTTGAAAATAATTTGATCAACTTGATTTTGATTCCTTGTAATGTAGAAAGATTGGTCTTGACGATAAGAAGTTATGAAAATGAAGAATATGTCAGAATTGAAAATACATCTGCAAACTTTGAATCGTTATCAATATTTATAGAATAGAAGAAAGTTCGTTAAATAAACATTGAAATGAGTAAAATATCCAATTTAAATAGAATGCTGGAAATAGCAAAATATTGTCAAGAATTAATTAGACTGCTACAATTGATTGCACAATTCTCTGCTTCTTATCATTACTAGGTTTAAACGATTTCCATCTCTATGTTACACACTCAACGTACATTAATAAATAAACAGTAATTCAATGTGGAATAATACCTTTGAAATGGTAAAAACTTCTATTAGTGGAAACCCAGATCGTATTCAACATTGTCAAAGTCATCTCCTCGTGCATACAAAGCAGCTGCTAGCAATTTATTTGTAAAACATTTCTTTCAAAGATAGAATTGATGAATTTCAATGTGGATTCAAGAGCTTATCGAAGTGAAGGTTCCCGAAGATCTCTAATCAAGATGCAGTAGCGTATCTTACCTCCTCCTCTTACTTTTTTTCTTCCTCCTCCTCATCTTCCTCCCACTCCTCCATGTCCTCCTTCTACTCCTACACCTCCTTCTTCACCACCTCTTCCTTCTCCTCCTCCTCCTCCTCCTCTGGGAGGAAGTTAGGATGAGGAGGTCATCATTGGCATTTAGTAAGCATCTGAGACATGGCCGGAAACGTACCTCCAGTATGGCTTTATATTTCTCTCTTATCTAATGGCTACTGCTGTATTTCTGAGGTGAGTCCTGCCTTGAATTAATGTCTGCCCCGTCCCCCCATTCAAAATCCTAATCCTAAGCCGTCTTTGGTACGGGGGACTTAGCTCCTAAGTCCTCCTTTGAACTTTGCCCAATCTGTAAGAACTTATTTCACATCATTGTGAATCATGTCTCTCTGTAATTGCGTCAGTCAGATTTACAACAATATTAAAGTTCATTGTTTCTGTAGAGTTCTCTATTATCTCATGTAAGTTATGAAAAATGTATCAAATTACTTGAGATTAATATATGTATCAAATTTAATTAATGTATGAAATTACACAATAATTAATAATACTTAATTCTATGAAACCACATAGAAAATATTAGGATCAACCAATATATCATGAGCAATGAGCATAGATTATCAGCTGAGAATAGTTGGTTATTCGTGAATTGACTTTGTATTAATGCTTACTTCCCTCATTAATTCTACATAATAAATGGTAGTCAAGCTATGACTGAATATGACTATTTTTCTGTTGACATTTCTTGTACAGTAGTTGTATGGGGTGTAGGTAATACAATCCACAAGTATCAACAATCACCTATTTTTCCCGATAATTTTTATATTCAGTTGGGTATATTTGTTGCTGAGTGTGCCTTTACTGAACATCCAGTCAGAATTATGAAATAAACCTTATAAAATTCAGCAAATTTCTAGTTGAGTGTTTATTTCGAAAAATTATCATGAACCACATCCACTTATCGACTCTGAATTGTATGCTTACTGGGGCTTGTACTTTTTCGAGTTGGTGTTTCTACCATTAGTGATTCTCGAATACCAGCTCTCATGTTATGTACTAATAATACAGTCAACTTGATTCACAATAATTCATGTTAACAGTAATAGCCAATAATGTACTTGATTCACAGTACAATTTATCTTGACAGTAATAACCGATAATGATAGATAAGATGAAAATGAATTCATTGCCCAAATCCTCCCACTGTCTTATCGCCTTCATTACTCATGAATCAAATCCAATTTGTCTAAAAAAATCTGACTGCTTCACTATCAAAGCACTCCGATATGATTTATGAACTTTCAATTTGTTCTAACTGATCATTTGGCTAACAAGGTTAGATGAGTTGAACGTATTTGGGTATCAGCTCATTAAATTAAGCTTTTTGATGGCAGAGATAAATGAGTGAAATCATCGATATACAAACACAGTACCTACATAAGATATCATATTTCAACTTTGATACTGTTGTATCTTTTCCTACACTACTCTATAGATATTTTTCTCTCTCAGTGTAATCTTTCTCTCACTCTCTCTTCCACTCTCTCGGAACAAGAGCCTCAATTGGTACTAATAAATCATTCCGGCCTGGGCCCAGATATGCAGTGCGCCCACGTAAAATGCACAAGTGACAAGTGAACATAGTTGGTTGCAGGCTTGTACAACAATATGAGCAATTAAATTACCATAAACGTAGCTACAATTGTTTGTTGGAATGTCGTGGTGTTTAGTTTATTCGTGCAACAGGTTAACTGGGTGAGGGGGGGGTACTGTGGCTATTTTTCCAACAACCATATGGTTGGGATGTTTATGATTTTTGGGCCTATTTGGTTGAGTGGTCACGAGTGGGCTCATCAGTGAACGTACCACATTTCCGAGGATGTCCTGTTTTTATATCTCTCTCTCTTTTTCTGACGAACTCTCTCTTATTCTATCTCTCTCAATATTGCTCTCTCTCTCTCTCGTTATTGCTCTCTCTCTCTATCTTTCTCTCTATTTTTTCTCTTTCGGTCATTTACTCTTTGTCTTTCAGTCGTACTTCCTTCCTCTCACAGATATTCCTCTCTCTTACAGATATTTCTCTCACTTTTTGTTCTGTTCTTTCTTTTTACTCTCTCTTCTACTCTCCTGTTCCTCTCACATTCATCAGTACTTCGAACCTTTCATCTAACCAACAAGTTCATGGTCTATTTTTCAAAGGTGATGCACAAGGTCTGTTCATTGTTTATATCTTTACGTTCTTATTTTTCTTTCAGCTTTATCTAATATCTAATTCCTCTGTAAGCTCTATTCCTTCGTAATCAGTGTCTGGAAGCTTCTCCTCCCTATATGTTCCACCTCAATTTCTGTAAAGTATATTTATTGGTTATTTCCAACATTCTTTTCAATTTGATCTTATTCTTTATCACAGACTTCTTCAATCTCAATTATCATTTTTCACCTTTTTTACACTTTTTCTTAACCTCCCACAATTTATTTTTTATTCTCTCTCCATCTCTCCTACTTCTTCGCCATTCTTCTCTATTCTCTTCTCTCTCTGTCTTTTTTCTTAGTCTGTAACTCTGTTCACTCTATTAATATTCATTTCTTATACATTTTCTTTCCAATCTTTCTTTACCTCTCATGCTCATTCGTCTATTTTCTCTATTCCCACTTTCCTTTACCATCGCTCTACTTTCATCCCATTTTTTTTCTCTCTCTCTCTTTTGTTCTCAATTTGAAATTTCTTTCTCTCTCTTGTTTGCCATTGCTCTCCATTTTATAATTCTCTCTCGCTTCTCCATTTTTCTGTCCCTATTACACAGAGGTCAAGAGTAAGTTCAAGTGTTCAAAAACCAGGGCCGCATTCTCATCTCAGAACAAAGTCAAGGACATCCAATGGGGTTCGTTTTTATTCTCCTTCCTTTGTCTTATTGCCTTCGTTAGCTTCTCCTGACGAGTACTCACTTTGGTTTTGGTCTATTTTACTTCGTACTAACGTTTTCTCTTTTCATTTTTTCTCACTATTGGTTTTTTCTGTTGTGAGTCGCGGGTCGAAGATGTTTTAATGAGGTTTCATCTTCTTGGTTCTTGTTTAAAAGAATTCATAGAGCTTCGAATATCCTGGTAATGATTGAGGTGCTTCTTGATATCATATTCATTGATGAAAACGAATATTGATGAAATTTACAATCTGAAACCTGAATGATTTGAATTAATATTGTGAATTCATTTGAATAGCATTTTCGCGAAATGCCAATCAATAAGCCTGTTGTCCTCTCCCAAATTGTATTTTATGATTTGTGACTTTGTTGATGACTGAATAAATAATAATGAATGATTTGTATTTGTAATAAATGAATGCATTTGTATTTTGTAATGAATGAATAAATAATAATGATTAATCTGTATTTATAGTTTTGAACTGGAGATTTGAATTTTTTGTTTGAAAGTGAAATTTAACCCTTTTTTGTGCTTTTTGAAGGTTTTTGCTCGCTACAGTAGAAAACAATCTAGAAGAAAAAATTAATTTTCTCTTGTATTTAAGAATAAATAATAGATGGCGAAAAGTGTAAGAAAAGGTGACAAGCTGGATAATGAATGGTTGAAGCTTGAAAAGTCAACCAAATTTGACAAGAATAAGGGTTCTAAAGAAAAAAGAGGAAATTCAACGAGTTACGTCAGCTTCAGTAGTCCTGTATTGTGAACTTTAAGAACTTTTTACATCGAAAGTAGGCCTGAAACACTAACAAAGACTGAAAGTTGCAAAAAACTGTAATAATATCAGCAAGGTTTGCCAAGAAAAGCAGCGTTACCATTGTTTTTGAGAGGGGAATTGTTCTGTTGTTAATGATCCGCCCTCCCTAGGGTTGGCTCTGTTTTTCAGCTGGGGCTTCTGTTTTGAAAAGGTGGAAACTTTTGAAATTGTTATTTTTACTTGGGACATTTCCCTATTGAATTAGGAATAGTTTTGTAGATGAATCCTGAACGCATTCAGACATTCAAAGTAGGCTTCCAAATCTTGTCAAATATTTGATAAATTCCATTCCATAGAATCTATTCCGTAGAATAGTAAATCTTGGAGCAATTTGACAAAACGTTTTCTGGTTTCTATTGTATAAATTAATATGTCATGGGAAAATTCCATTGTATTAACGGATTGTTGAGAAATTTTGAGAGATAATCGTAATGATCCATATTTTTGGTTGGTTTCGTATGACTATTATTCTCTTCAATAATAAATTCATAGACCAACAAACAAACTCCTCATATTCCCACACAAATCATTAAGTTGTTCAGGAGTTTCAACCAGTGTACAGTTCAAACCATAATCATGATCTAGATCTATTTTCAACTCTCCTGAATTTCATGCACATTTTCAACCTCAATCCAATTTTGAGATCCATAGATGATCTTTCAGGAACTTTATGCACGATTTCAATCACACAATCATCCAATGCTTACTAACATTAACAAACTTTTCAGACATTTCATGTATACTTCATTCAATCAAACAATCACACAATCACTCTATGTAGCATACTCTTTCAATTTCATGTACACAATGTAATGTTCACAGACACTAACAAACTTTTTTTTCCCAATTCCTAAACAAACGTTTCAAGAATTTCATGTAAACTCGATTCAATCAATTTATGTACACTTTCAATCTCATGTATTCAATTCAATGTCGACAACCACTAACAGACCTTTCTTCTCCTAATAACCAACAAAAGTTTCAGGAATTTCATGTATACTTGATTCAATCAATCAACCAATCACACAATAAAGATATGCACACTTTTTTCAATTTCATGTACACAATCAAATGTCACAGCCACTAACAAACTTTTCTTCTAATACTATCAAACGTTTCAGGGAAAATGACACTCGTGTCCCCCACCCATTCCATCATTAATTTTTAATCCGTTATTCTACTCAGGACTTAATTTGACAATTAAACGGCTGTAGTTTCGACTATGGGTAAGCACAGTGAATGATGGTACCCTACACCCTCCTGTTATGTACACTTAATTCAATCAATCACACATTCAATTTATGTTCACTTTAAATTTCATGTTCACAACCACTAACAAACCGTTACTCTTGTTTGTGTTGCAGATTCGTTCGTGAACAGCCAAGAATGGACTCTGTCGCGCACGGTTCCCGACCTGCGCCTGGGCATAGTGGGTGCGCTGTCCTCGGGCAAGTCGGCGCTCGTGCACCGCTACCTCACCGGCTCCTACATGCAGGAGGAGTCACCCGAGGGAGGCCGCTTCAAGAAGGAGATCCTCCTGGATGGTCACAGTCATCTGCTGCTCATCAGGGATGAAGGAGGTCCGCCTGAGTTGCAGGTTAGTGTTAACAGAGACAAATAATCCAAAATAATCTTAAATATCTTCACTCTTTGGTGTTAGCAACTGATATTTCACATCATATCAATTATTTTTTTTAATTAAATGTTATCATATTTCCAATATTTAATGCACTGTATTTTAAAAGACGTGTGCACATGCGTAAAGTTTATTTGCTGCACTCGAAAAATAATTCCACACTCGCCTGCGGTTCGTGACTAAACTTTTATCTTGCTGCAGTAAAGTGTCACTTTGTGCCGATTGTGATCTTGAGAACTTTTCAGATGATGGAAACTTCTATAGAATAAAGGTAGTATTAGATAAGAAGACAGATGACTGAGATCAGGTTTCATAAAAGCCTGTTAAAATTTAATCATGATAAAAGACCTCAACAATCAATCAGAGACGGCTTTTCGGGAAAGAAGGCTCTGTTCGCTCTGATCTGATCCCTTCTCGTGGGATGTAATTATGGTTAAAATTCAATGTTTTTTTGTAACTGAGGCAAAGTATGGAACGTTTAGATTGTGATAACCAATCCCAATTCTTGATCAATCTTGCATAGCCACCTGTAATGTAATTCCGGGTCCTAAGAATAAGAGCAACTTCCCAAACATAGTACTGTCACCTGGTCAGCTCGAGTTCTAGTGAAAAGCGATACTGATTTTCGAGTGTGAGAAGTTCATCACAAATGGGGAAGGTCTATGAAAAGAAGGAAGAAGTTCCATAAAAAGTTCGAGCATGGACAGTGAATTTCTGAGAACAAATAACATTTCTTGCTCCTTCACATTTTTAAATTTCCTTTGGTGCTCTCAGTATTATTGCTATCAATGTCATAAATATAGATAATTAATCCCACAATCACAAGTTTCACTAACTTCTCAGAAACTCCAGTCCTGATGAATTCCCTTCTTTCGACTTTTACCTTGAGCATCTTTTCAACTGAGACACGTGGTTTGTTTCCTACCTATTCTCTGAATTGTTTGTTCAAGTGGAAGCATGTGCCCCGGTAATAAGTAAAACAGTCATCATGCTTTCTTTCTCACTCGTCCTCTGCTCTGCGGAAAACTTTTCTCATCAACAAACTCTCCCTCACTACCTCTCCCTCTATCTCCCTCTATCTTCCTTGCTCTTTCTCTCCAAGGGTCAATGTCAAGGGAAACGCACGGACCAAGGTGGAAAATAAATTTCGGATGTTTGCACTCCCCTTCCGCATTCCAAACACTTTCTTTCCTTCTCCTCCTCCTCCTCCTGTATTTGTACGTGTCAGTAGTCGCCCTTGCTACCTTGCTCATCACTCATTTTCTCTGACTTTCCTCATACTCACTTTTTCTTCGTCTTCTGTAGTTTTTCTCAAACGTCTGCCATTTTTCTCTTGAACCTTATTACATGTTCACATTAACTTTCTTGCTTCATCAGTCAGCTCATTCCTGTCTCACCTCTTGGAATCCTTTCCCTATCTCACTTCTTGTGTTGTCATCATTAACCCAGACATTCTCACTCACTCCTTATTTTACATTTTACATTCATAGTTTTCTATGATTGATCATTTACTCATTTAAACCCATGTTTCGACCTATTTATTGTAAAAAATACTGTGCTTCAAATATTGTGTAATTTAATGTGCTTCATTGTAAAAAAATATATATATAAAAAAATTATCATGTAATTGATACAAGACTAGTAACATGACTTGTTACTAAACTAGTATAGTCACTATACTACTCGAATAATCTCATCCAACTTCTAAAACGTTTCTCGTATTATTAAATTTAGAACACCACTTCCGTACTTCTTTTTTGGTTGTCGTTATTTCTCTATTTGAAACATTGCTACCTCTAAAATGAATAATCATTCTTCTTTCTTCTCAGAACAACTCTTCACATTCCCAGTTTTTTGTTACCTTCATTTCATTTCTGATGAACAGATAAATAAGGTCATACAAACCTTATCTGAACGAATCTTACTCCTGACTGAAAACTACACAACATCTCAAAGAATTTGGAAAATATACAGTGTATATCTAGGAATTTGAGACTCATGACCTACATATTTGTTGTGAATCTGCCATACGATAAATACATTTCTGATAATTCCAATTACTTTCAATCATGTACTAGTTGTTGTTTGATATACTTTTTTCTCTCTCCCTTCATTCTCTCTTCTTTGTATCATGGAAGCTAATATAGTTATCGATCCAGTATAGTTCCTCCATGTTATTGTACTTCTCTGAATTATTTCCCTTTCCTGCTTCATCCTGATTCTCACTTCTTACTTTCTCCATCCTTCTTTTTCTATTTCCTGTACATTTTCACTACCCTTTTCTCCTCTCAGCATCCTTATCCATGAGCCTGAAGTCTCCTTCTCTCCTAGCAGATTGATAGCTCTCGTCCGTTCGTTACCCCAGTCTGCGTTCTGCGTTGCGTTGACTTTGAGGGAATACGATGAGTGGCCTGCTGGCAAGTGACTAAGGAGACGACAACACCCCTTGTCCTGCTTGCAACCCTCCCACAGCCCCAATGCCACATGTTTCAACAAGGAAGGAAAAGAGCACGTGGCCCTTTTGTAAGAGCTGTCGCCTCCAGTACTCTACTGATCTCCTTGCTACGCAAACTCAAACTCTTTTTCTTCATTTTCTTCTACTTCTTCTTCTTCTTCTTCATTATCTTTACATTCTGCTTCTTCTTCTTTCTCTTCCACTACTTCCACTTCTTTTACTACTCCTCTTTTCTCCTTCTTCTTCTTCTTCTTCTTCTTTTTTTCTTCCTCTTCTTCTTCTTCTTCATCATCCCAGTCTTCCATATCCTCCTGCAAACAACACGCGTCTGCCTTCTCGACTTGCCACTTGAAATGTTCCACTTCCCATCGCTTATGCGCACTTTCAACTAGAGCACCTACTGTACTTGAGGACGATTTTGCTGGCTATGCAGAAACATGTTTTTCGTTTAATTTTCTAGTCGATAATGTGTGTGTGCTGCTGTTTTGATTGGAATCCAGTCTAAATGAGTTTCAATGTACAAAAATGTTATTTATATTTATATAAGTAGTACTTCTTTATTGATATGAGTTTACTGTTATTGAAGAGTAGAAATTTGGACCATTAATTTTTGTCTCTATTATGAGATTATTTATTATGGTATCAAATTGTATATGGTATCTGAATGTTCCAGTTCTATGTTTTCTCTTCCTTGAGAGTAATCTCTTATCAATAAAGAAGTACTACATGAATTACTCTCATCCACTCTGAAACTTAATTATTTAGACTAATTCTTAAATTCTACTTTAGTAATAACTACTTTTTAAATTCCTTATTTCAATATTGAAACTCATTTAGACTGGATTCTCATTACTCTTATTAGACTCGTGTCTATTCTTAGCGTGTTTTGTTGCAAGCACAGGGTTTTAATAAACCTATTTAACATCAAGTTTGTACGATCTACTTTAGTCTAAACTCCTTCAATTGGGTTTCCTAATGGTAAAAAACAATTGAAATGGCGTGAAAAATCATGAAATGTCCCATTTCACGATAATGAGACAGTGGATGATTTAGGATGGAAAATTCAGTTTACAGGAAACCCATTGTATCAGTGATGACTTCGTCTATAAGCTCAACTTTTCCTATACACCATACTTTCTAACTTTTGTAAGAGAAGGAGTAAGGGAAGAGTAGAGACAGGATGAAAAGAAAAAGAAGAAGAGAAGAAGAAGAAGAAGAAGAAGATGATGATGATGATAATGATGATGATGATGATGATGATGATGATGATGATGATGATGATGATGATGATGATGATGATGATGATGATGATGATGAAAGTAGTCTTAGTTGGAGACCTGTTTACCTCCTCAGATTCGTGAGCACTCAAGCGATCGGAACTTCACGACGAAGAAGACCTTCACCAGAAGAGGTAAAGGGTGAAGAGGTATAAAGAAGGAAGAGGGAGAATGGAGGAAAGCAGTAGGAGGAAGGAAGAGCGAGAAGGCAGGAGGAGTTAGAATGAAGGAAGATGTAAGAGATAGGATAGGAGGAGGTAGAATGGAAGAAGATCCTAGTCTCACTTACAAGGCCAACTTATTACGCAACTTCGATGTTCTGCACTTGCATGCTCTAATTCTATTAACAGGACAAATGGCCATTCGCCATTGTTGCCAGGCATCAGTCCCATCTGGTTTGGCTCCTCTAAGAGACCACATACACACACATGAGTATCGTACAAGGCTTTGTTCATGCACCGTGCACATGTATGTAGACAGACGCACACATACAAGCCTACTATCAGTAGACAATGCAATTTCGAAGACTTCGTTCTAAGTGGTAACCATTAGTGGTGGGTTGCGTGTTGAGTGGTTTGCAAGTTACAAAATTTGCGAAATTTGCTACCGAAAATTTATCAACTAAAGGCTGGTACGTATTTTCGAGCAAGCTTTTGGGTATTCTATCAATAGTGTCTTCCAACATAATACTGTGATATGTTATTGTATTCACAAATAAATAAATAATAAGAGAAAATTTAACAATGAACATACTTTCACTAGATATTCCTTTGAAAAACGTTTTTGTGCTACACTTTATTTCCTTCTTGGAAACTGATACTTATGAGTACCTTCAACTTTCTGCCACTACATCTCAAAACTATTGAGAGCAAACGATTGTTTGTCTCTGAATTAAAAAAGTATTTGCAATATTGTAAGGCCATACTATACAGTAGTCTCTGAATACACAGAGGAACATACTTATCAACATTTGCGGACTCAGATTATTAATATTTTACGATTAGATTAGTAAATTCGTATGGCTTTTGTTGGTGGGGAGTCCCTTGCGGGAAGGTCCCACCGCCTGAATATATAATTTAAGGCGTCAATGGGCCTTACGACTGTCATACTTCAGCCGGGACCGACAGTTTAACGTGCCCATCCGATAACACGGGTACGATTAGATTATTAGTATTTGACAATTAGATTATTAAGATTTGACAATTCCCCGGTCTATTGACTGCGGTGAAGATCTAAAAAACTGAAACTGAAACTGAGTATTGTCGCTATTATTCTTATTTTTGATCTGATTGATTTTCATATCCTCATGAACCATTTTTATTGATTTCTCTCTTTTTACGGTTCCATTTTATTTACAATGTTTTAATGGATATCAACTTATAATTATTATATTATGCTGAGGAGGATGTCCACATAACTCCCACACTTCTCCGTTAGTCAGTCAAGTGAATAGAGAATAATAATAATAATAATACTGAGGGTGAAGCCCACATAAGCTCTGAGGTTTGTGCGTGGGTAATGAGTGAGAGGGATGATGATGAGAGATGACGACTACTTTTTAGGTAGTAGGGACCGACGACTTATCGTCTCCTCCGAAAGACGGATATACAGAATATTGATGGATTTACAGTACGATCATGAAAATGTTGTCCTCCACATCCTCAGTTTCCAGTAGATCAGGTAAATAAATTAAAATTCTTGATAAATTGATATCGAGATAACAAGTCGGCAAAAACATCTCCAGTCTCCAGTAATAGATCTCTCCTTCCCAATCAAAAGGCTCATCCTTTATTTCGAGTGAAACGATAGTGGGTTTATGACACTTTTACTCGGTCCAAAAGTGGAAACATCCAGCTGAGTTTTCTGTAAAGTGGCGAACCTTATCTGCTGTAGGCGTCTCTCACTTATTGCTCGATCATTTATTTAGGCAATAGGGTTGGTGTATTTCTTTGGCTGATTAATATTGCAGCCTGACAACCGTCTTCCGAATTTGCGGGGGTTTGCACGTGGATCCAGGAACGCGGCCCCCTTATAGGGGCTGAAGTTGGGTTGAGAGAGTTTCTGAAGTGTTGGAGGGGTGAAGGATTCCTTAGAACTCATTTTTCTACCTTTCCACCCTTTCTTGAAAAAAAGAAGAATCAGAAGATGATCAATAGAGATAAGGAACAAGAAAAAAAGGATAGTGGGAGGAAGTAAAGGTAGTGAAGAAATATCAATAGTAAACTAGAGGAGGATGAGAAAGAGGAGAACAGGAGAGAAAAAAGATCGAGAGAAAAAAGAAGGAAGCGTTGAACGAGACTGAGAAAAGAGTATCGAAAAGTAAAATGATCAACACAAAGAAGAAGGGGAGGAATAGGTAAAGAAGGGTAGGAATAGGTAAAGAAGGGGAGGAATAGGTAAAGAGGTGGAGAACATGAAGAAAAATAGTAGGAGAAGCAAATGGTGGAAAATTAGAGAAGCATTGAAAGATATAGAAAGAGAAGGATAAGAAGAAGACACTGGTTAGTTGGGGAAGGAATAAACACTTGTGGAGGAGAATTTTATGTAGAAAGGAAACGAAAATATGAAAAAAATGAAGATTGGGAAATAAAGCCAGTACTGTAGATAAAAAGAAGCCAAGTAAGCTAACGAGAAGAAAATTTGAAAAAAGAAGATTGTTAAGAAAAATTTGACTTCAAATACAACTACGGTAACAGAAGCAAAATTACATAAATATTATTAGAAAAAAAGGAGAGACGAGGAAGGAAAAGAAGATAATAAAAATGAAATAAATAGTAGAATGAAAAAGGTGATTATGGCAAAGATTTGTAACTGGTCAGGAAAACCAAGAGATGAATTCAGAGTAGAGGGAAAAACTGATGAGATACGTCAAAATACTAGGAGAGAATGAGAGTAGATATGTTATTGTAGAGATGGAGGAAAAGAAGTAGACGAAAAAGAAGACAATAGGATAAAAAGATGACTATAATAGAATGATAAGATTAGAACACATATAAGAAAAGGTGAGGAAAAGGGGAAAGAAGATTGGAAGTATAAAAAAAATCAGAGGAAGAATGAAATGAGAAATGAGGAAGAGACAAAGTCATTGAAGACGAATGTGAACGATCAGGGGAAATGGCATGCCGTCCGAATTTCATCCAAAGGTTAAATTGGGAAATAATCAATCCGAAAGGTTCTCTTGCTTTTTTGTAGTTGGATTCTGATCTGCTCACATCCATCATTCTCTCTCTCAACTCTGCTCCTCTGCTACACGCCTCATTCATCTTGTCCACCCCTACTCGGAGATTCACTTGAAACTGGCATTACTGTCTGTGAATAATATCAATGCTGCCTATCTAACCAATGCTGACAGGTTGACGTAGATCTCACAGTAGAAATTCTCTTTTTTACACTAGCTTACACCTCGAAAAGTGTTGTAAGAAATTGTTTTGTATATTTGTAGATTTGGTACTTCCTTGGAACATATCGAGTTCATATTGTTTGTGTTTTTTCACTCATTAATTTATAATTACTTTCATACTCCCTATTCAATAATTTGAACTAGTTAAATAATCATATTCTCATCATCAATAAATTCTAGTATATGGGCTCATTCTACTCAATATATGACATTGAAAATTTGTTTCATATGATTTTTTGTGTAAAAAACCCTGGAAATTTGTGTAAAAAGCCCTGGAAATTGGGTCTAAACTTGAACCATGTGTATATATCATTGATAAGAACAAAGTAAAAATAGATAAAGTTATGAAGAAAAATGCCCTGTTTCACCATTTCATTCCTATTTTTGTTCGTCCGATTACATAGATTACACAATCGAAATCACTGTTCGATTAATTATTCCTGTCTAATATGTGAGAAAATGTTAGATCAATAACATTCTAAGGATGGAAATGTTTCGGCAGGTAGGTACAGGAAGAAGGAAACCGATAGAAATTCATGAAATCATTTATCTGTGAAAATTTGATATTCGATTGGAATTTATACGCTATTTTCGTTGTGGTGGCACGTGGAAAATGTATTCAGAGTGAATTTCAACTGTGCGAATGGAAAGGATTTTCCAGTCGTTTTCCTCGAGCTCGTGCGCACACGTGTTGGAGGAAAAGCTGGGAAATTCCATTCCCACAAAAAATCTGTGCCAACAAACATCGTCCCCAATACAATCAATATCAAAATCTCATCGAATATTTAAAAAATGTCAATTTTTAAGAGAGAAATTTATGCAGCTGATTGAAAGTTTCGTTCGACAAGCTAACTGAATAATTTATCAGAAAAATCGAGTTATATACTGTTTTACTCGTGAAACTGTTTCAGAATTATTAAAACGTTTGTTGTTTTCGTAAAACCGAAAATATTCTTGGTTCTACCATTAATATGGAATATATCATCTTTCAATTCTATTATCAATTCATGAGTAGAATGAAAATGAAAAAAATCTTTATTAGGCGGAGCTAGGACTGCCATGCAACCTAAAGTCCCCATTCCATAAGGAAACTGATTACGACTTGGAGTTGAACTCCCAATAGAATAAATTCATAGTAACATTTTCTATTCCTCAAGCAAACCATTCTAAATATAGTCAACTCATCAATCCAAATTAATTAATAACGTTTGAATCGAATTCAACAAAAAATATATCATTATATTGCAGTATAAAATCGTTCCATATCCAAACTAGAGAATAAATCATGCAAAAATTCATCAATTCTGAAGTAAACCATCCTAAAATTAGCTCAACAATCATAATTAATTACTTCCAAATCCAGTTTCCATACTACATTCCAGATCTGTCTGTAAATTACTGCAATTCTAATTTATATCAGTTGATTACTGTGTGTTGTTAATTCTGGATTTCCCATCAACGGATATTTCAGGTCTATTTGTGACGCAATTGTGGTGCATCCCCCGCAACAAAGCTGAGCTATCAGTGCGTTTGACATTGATAAGCATCAACTTCCTCCAGTCGATGACGTTTCCATCGCTCAAACATTCTCGATATAGCTTGACAGCAGCCTTTTGTTGTTGCAGAGATGCAGTGCAGCTACTGTAGCATGTGACTAGCAACGTGCTCTGTGGGATAATTGATTTTTTCTGGATTTTTTTGTGGGTGTACAGTTCTCGGACGTTGGTTTGTTTTTATTTGGTAAAAACTTTGTACAGTCTCATTCTATGTTCTATTTTGTTTTGAGTGAACAGTTTTTAACAACATCCGAAAACAACCAGACAGGTAAGACAGAGTATAAACTTTTTTTGGTTCACTTGATAATGAATTCGAAAAAGGTTCTTTATTGGTATGATTTGTTTGTTTTTATAATGTTTGTTTATGAATGGTGAATTTGTGTAAACCTACTTTTATCCTTATTATTTTTACATGGATTGTCTCGATGTTTTTCATTGTGTTCAAATTGAATTCATACCAGAGTATTTTATTACGGAAATAGGAGAATATGTTTGAAAAGGGTGAGTAGGATCTGGGAAAATCTTTGAAACTTCAAGAATATTTAGAAAAACCAAATGATATAAGGTAATTTCAAGACCATAAAATTCAAAAAATATTATAAGCAGTTTCTATCTCTCTTCCTGAACAGAAACTATACAAAAAGCTCGAAAGTGAGCTTCCTTATGAATTGCTAGGTTTACTGTGCTCAGACTGTAATAATCTCTTCATTCCTTTTGCTCTAAGAATATTCTAATAATTTACTAACTTTCAAATAATGAGTTATTTCTTGTATAGGTAACTTCTTGAAATAACTGAAAAAATTTATAAACTTTTCCTGTATCAATATGGAAGGAAGCTACAATCTAGCTGCATTTATAATCTATGCAATTCCATACCTGTACCAAGTCTATGCACAACAAAGCTATGTAGAAAATATATCCTGGTCAGTTACAAAACCTCATTTCGGATATAAGGTACTGTATTTGCATTGAACCAACATTACTACTGACGCTCAGAGACTCAGCTCCTTCCTTTCGAGATTATTACTTCCTGTCCGGGGTTTGTGCAGGTCATGGAAGGTCAGGGATTCCCGGGAAGTGGGTCACGAAGTACGAATCTGGGACAACCGACTCTCCCCCCCCCCAACAATAGCCCCCTCTACCTTTTGTCAGCAATTTCCTGAGCTGCAACTGTTGAACGGGGCAAAATTGGATGCCGCCATTGTTAGAGGGGTCGGAATGGGGGGGGGGGGTGAGGGTTAGGTGCATCGGGGCACGTGATTCTAATCCGGTGAAAAGGGAGACATTTTAGCCCCCCCGCCCCTTAGGAGGGTCTCTGGGGGATAAATTTATCTGGTGCAAGCGGAGCTGCATACAAGTACCAAACTCCCATAATATAATTATAACCATTTCTTATATCCTACAGTGAGATTCACTATTAACTGTCAGCATTTCTAATAAATAACGTCAACGCTTCCCATTCAACAAATGCTGACAGTTTTGAGTGAATCTCATTTTATAGCAAACACCTCAGAATATTACTGTTTCGTCCCTTCTTTACTGTCGCCATAAACTTATCCTAGTTATCTTCTTGTTCTCTCACATGTCTTGTTCATGTTCATCTTGTTCCTTTCTTTTCATTGTAGCAGAATTTCATCTCGTTGCCGATAAATCATGCTACTTGTGCCAATACGGCTGAAGCTTGTCAAGTGCAACTAGACTTTTATTGTTTTGGAGAAAAAGCTGAGAAGTGTGATGCAATTTTCTCGTAGAATTGGATTTTCTCTCCTGAGGCTTGAGTTTTGGAGTAGGGTGGGTCACTGAAACTATTCAGTTCTCGTTAGTTTTATAGCCCCAACTTTGAAAAATAACTTTTATCTTATCGATTGATGATAGTTTTGACTTCTACGGTTTCTTTCTGAGTGATACATTTCATTATTATGATTATTATACTTATTCAATCCATTCATAATAGTTCAGTTACGGTTACAATTCAATTGATATTGCATTCTGATACTCTTCTATAGATTATTCAATTTGCTACTCAATCAATACAACATAAGATGAGACACGAATTTAATAGGATTTTTTTCGTTTGTTAAATTGGGGTAGTGAAAATTCCCCTTCAATTTGAACTCTTTTCTAAAAAATTTTTTTTGGATTAGATCCTACTGAAATTTGAATTAAATTAATCAGAGTGAGTGGCTGTTTGAAGTTGTTTCACGACGTATTATAGTAGGTTGCAATTCATTGAAATTTTGCACATTGTGAGCATACTTGTACAATAATTATTGTCCTTCTTGCTATAGTAAACGCAAATTGGTGAGATGGGTGATGGTGGCTCCATCTATGAGTGAAATTGGTAAATTTTAAGTTTTAAATTGCATGTTATTCTAAATATTGGAGATGTGTCAATCAAATAACAATTTTAAAATCAGGTTTTATTTATGTTTTAGTGAAAAACAAACAAAACGAACTCGTCACTTGTACAATATTACAACTGTTTGAAATTTCCAAATGTAATCAGTCAAAATAAAATCTGTGACTGAGTTTTATAAATCTTGAAAAAATATGTTTAATGAGAAGTCAGGTTATGATGACATTTGAATGAAAACAAACACGAAGAAGACGAACTGTTTAAACTTTTTTAATTCTTGAAATTTACCAATTTCAGTCATAGATGGAGCCACCATCACCCGTCTCTCCAATTCGCGTTTACTATAATAGGATATTTTACAAAAATCTATACAAATCTATTACGTTCAGTAGATCTGGAACAACTCAATTGCTAATTATTGCTATTATCTCTAATCCATCCTCGAGATTGGAAATAAGTATTGTAGTGTATTCCATAAAATAAGCTGCTAATATCATAAGAAATCCTACATATAAGTAAGAGTTGAATATCTTGTACATAAGAACTTAGTCCGTCAAAAAAGCAGGTGTCAAAAACAAATGGTGCGAGAAGTGTGATGATTTGCCTCATTGTTTCCCATTCCAAAACTAAATCCAGCAGGTGCCACATTTAACACTAACAACCCTTTTCTTTTCTATGTCAGCTGTTTGCAACAACAGCTGCCTCCAGAAGAACAAACATAGCTATACAGATCCAACCACAAATGATTCCCAAACACTACTACATTATACAAATATTAAGTATATTTCAATCATATATATCCCGGATGAACAACAGTAGCTGGTTGATACAGACCTAAACAGGTGGACATAGCTCCACCAAGATGACTTGAAATGATACATAACTATCAATGAATATAGAACCCAATTGATCGAGCGAAGTGAGGTCTAAGATTCAAGTCGACGGTTTGGCATTTCTCTTAATGTTTAAATGTTTGAATGTTTAAATGTTTATATGTTGCGCATTTACGGCGAAACGCGGTAATAGATTTTCATGAAATTTGACTGATATGCTCCTTTTTAAATTGCGCGTCAACGTATATACAAGGTTTTTGGAAATTTTGCATTTCAAGGATAATATAAAAGGAAAAAGGAGCCTCCTTCATACGTCAATATTAGAGTAAAAATCAGACTATACAATTATTCATCAAATCAACTGTCGAGTGGACTATACATTTCATGCTATGACGCATGCTATTCAATATTTCAATGTAACTTGGTAAAAAATTAACAGCTATGTAGACTATAAATTGCATGCCTCATTGAATGCAATTTTTATGCACTATTGAATAGGATGCAAAGAACTTATAACTGCTCGTCTGGGCGCCTATAGTGTGGTCCACGTTATAATGGCAGTGGATAAAGATAGAAGAATAGCGATGCCGATTCTCTGGAATTAATTAATTATATTTCTACACCGTCAAAAACATAATTGACATCGTTGTGGACCTAGAAAAGGATATTACCACCGGCTTTGTCGAATGATAGACAAGAATAGAAAAACCAAAGTTGATCAAATACTGTCATTATAACGTGGACCTCACTATAGATGTCTTCTGGTTTTCTCGCGCTTAATTTCGGAAAGCGTTATATGAAATTTAAATCTTGTGTAAGCATGATCTGATCAAATAAATAGTGTATCAGTGTGGATGTGCTTATGGTTTGGGACGTCGTTATAACTGCGCGAGGTCTACTGTTCACAGAACTACTAGTTATATAGGGTTCATGGATCTAGTTTATATAAGGTACAGCCTTCAGGGAACAGAACAGAACAGTCTAGTTTACATGTGAACAGATGCCGCTAGTTTGAAAGCTGTTTTGACGAAGGCACGCGTTGGGATAAAGCCCAACTCTGATAGGCGTTTCTCATGTTTGTAACAGCGACAGATTGTTGTGTGGACAGCTTTTTCCATCGGATGAAGAAGATTGCTGCAATTCATTGTCAAGGAACCACCCAGACGACTTTATAGTCAGGTTCACTTTTAATTGTCAGCAATCCTTGTAGATAAGGAAGAGAAGAAGAAGAAGAAAAAGAAGAAGAATATGTAGGAGAAGAAGAGATACGAAAGGAAGAAGAAGAAGAAGAAAAAGGAGAAAAAGATCTTCACCTCCTCCTCTTTTCCTTCTTCCTCTTTCTCATCTCCTTCTTCCTCGCTCTCTTCTCCTCATTCCTCTTTTCTTCTTCTCCCTCTTTTTCTTCTTCTTTTACTTCTTCTCCTCCTCCTTCTCCATCTCCTCCTCCCGCTCCCCCCTCTCCTTCCCCTCCTAATCAACTTTCTCTTCTCCTTCTTATAATTATTTTTCATCTTCTTCTCCTTCTTCTTTTTCTTCTTTCTTTTCTCCTTCATAATCATCATCATGAATTCTTCTTCTACTCTTCCTCCTCCTCCTCCTCTTCCTCTTCCTCCTCCCCCCCCTCTTCTTCTTCTTCTTCTTCTTCTTCTTCTCTTCTTCTTCTTCTTCTTCTTCTTCTTATTCTTCTTCTTCTTCTTCTTCTTCTTCTTCTTATAATTATTATTATATTATTATTATTATTATTATTATTATTACTCTTATCCTTATTCTTCTTCTCTACCTTCTCTCACCCTCTTCCTCACTCTCTCTTCTCTCTCTCTCTCTCTCACTCTCTCTCTCCCTCTTCCTCTCTCTCTCTCTCTCTCTCTCCTCTCTCTCTCTCTCCCACTCCCTTCCACTAACTATTCCATTGAACCATTGCTGACTGTTAATCTCACCATATCCCAGCGCCCTAACTTTTCTCTACCAAGTCTGAAACCAGACGTCTATTCAGCAGTTTTAGATCAATAGTCTTGTCTCATTCTGGCTTGTATGGGTGCGTGTCATTATGTAGAAGCTTTGAATGTGTGTGTGTATGATATACAGTTGTGTTGTGTATGTCGAGCTTCATTTGATGTCATTGTTCTGTTCCCCAGTTTTTTCTGATGTGATGACATCATCATCCCTGAGGGTAGTTACTGCAGTGATGGAATAGTGAAAATTCGTGAACGATGGAAATTGTATCGCCAAGCTTTATAAGGTTCGATTAATTGCTGTTACGTTTCAATGCAGAGTTGTTGGGATTCAATTTGTTTCGTTGAAATTGCGGATGGTTTCGAGCAAATACTGCTACAGAATAGTATTTTTCTACAACTGCGCGTAAAGAAATAATTTACACACTCAATTCTCCTCGTAAAACAGCTTATTTCTGAGGAGAATCTACTTTTTCGCTCGCTAACCATCCGCGCATGCGCAATAGATTTACTTTACGCTCCCAAATCATTCGCTCATGCGCAGAAGAGTTTCTTACCCTTCCTAATCAGCTGATTGTAAGCAGCTCGCCAAAAATTCAGATCTTAACCTAAAAAGTCGGTAATTGTAACTCCGCCGATATAAGTAATTTAACAGGTTTGGGCAGTTGTACGAAAAATTTTGTATGTAATTCGCTCATAATGCTTCTTTATCGCTCTTGCAAAATTATCACGCTCCGCGTCGCGTGATAACTGTTTTGTGCGAGTGATAAAGTCGTGCATTACGCTCTTAATACATAAATAGCTATTTTACATGTATTTTTGTGTTGATTTCCTCACTCTCATCATAGCATCGTTTTACCTCTTAGGGCAAACAGCATTTCCGGTAGAGTTACCCTATTTTGACTTTTTCTTCCAAGCTCTGAATATGCGTTGGATTACAGGAATTATTGTCTTCCAGTAGCCTGTACCTATAGAGAAAAGATAGCATAATTATATATCCTTTTGTCGTTTATGTTCCAAATTCAAGCCGATACATTGAAAATTGGAACATAAACGCCCTATAACATGAAATAGTTGAGAATTTGATATTGTGGTAATTATTCATATTGAATGAAAAAGACTAAGAAATTGTCAAAAAAAATAGTTTTTCAGAGATTGACAATGGTGTAATAACCGAAACCGGTCTTTCTAAGTATCAATAAATCAGTGGTTTTCTGACAATTTCTTAGTCTTTTTCATTCAATAAATATCATCTTCTTATGCTTTTGTTAACTCTGGCCGATTACTATATTGGCTACTGTCTATGATCACTGTTTTGGCAGAGTGAGAGTTAGAGCGGCACAGTATGAGAGACTAGCAGCGTCACATTGCTTCACTAAAAAGAACTACGTGTACTATTGGCTTGAGTTAACATTGAAAATCTGAACATAAACGCCTTATGAACATAAACATCTTCTTATGCTTCCTCTTTTCTATGCCTGTACGAAAGGAACTTTTAGGTTGGTTTAGTGTTGAAACGGGAATTTTCTGCCTTTCCAAACCCTTTTCTCAGTTTCATTTCGTTTTCATACTGTGTTCCACATTGTAAAGTGCTGAGAACTATTAATCATAATTGGAATTCCATCATTCAAGGAACAAATTGGGGTTAAAATTTATATTCTCTTGTAATTAATTATTGATTCATCTGTAATACTTACAGATAGTTATGAAGTTTTATGTCCATGGTTTGTTGAATCTGTTGTTTGATCAAATTCGATGACGAATTACGTTGGCAAGCCTACCTGTCATTCATCTCACGTTCAGCGTTCAGCAGTCATTCCAACTTCCTGTCCTTATCTTGTGGTTTCTGTTTTCATCCTGTAGATAGCGTTTAGGTTGACTAAATTTCGTTTTTGGATACCTCAGGTAGGAGGATGAGAAGAATAGAGAGGTGTAAAAGGAGAAGAAAAATGAGATGAGAAAATATAAATGTTTGAGGAGAAGTACAATACGATGTTACTAGCTTGTGAAAAGAAGATCAAACAGATGAAGATTGGAGAAAAGGAGGTGAATCTAAAAAAAAAAGAAGTCGAAGTGGTAGTAGAAGAAGGAGAAGAAGATGAAGAAGAAGTAGAAGGAGAAGAAAAAGAAGAAAACGAAGAAGAAGAACAACAACAACAACACTAACCACAACAACAACACCAACAAAACGGGGGAAAGAAGATGAAGAGAAATAACCAGGTGTATTCAGTGGAAATGGCAAAAGAGTTGACGAAGAAGTGCAAGAAAGAAATAGAAGAAGATGAACGAGAAAGCGAAATGATAAGACTCGGGGATGAAAAGATGACAAGATTCGGAGAATTGAAGAGATCAGAAATAAACTAGGATGAGAAAAATTGAGAAATGAAGAAAATATTAACACAAAATTATATGAATTACTGGCGGATTACGGAAGATTATAAGAAAGTTACTTTTCCGAGGAGAAGAAGAAAATCAAGAAGAAAACGTGATTGAGAGTGAAAAGTCTCTTGAGGTAGGAAGGTACAGTAGATTGTAGTAGGTACGTAGATTGAAGAGAGCAGAAGAAAAATAAGAAATGCAGATGTAGAAAATGAAGAAGTAGAATTAGGAGTTGAAGGAACAAATAAATAATTAGGAGATGAAGAAGAAATGGGAGAAGAGATGTAGCAGATACAGGAAGAAATGAGGTGAAGGGTGTAGCGGAAGGACTAAAAAATAATCTTGAAAGAAGAATTTCAAGAAATACAATACTGGAATTGAAATTTGTAGAAGAGAAAGGTATCAGGAGAAAAAGACTCACAACAGGGTGATTGTTTCAGGGGGACAAAGAAGGAATGTAAAAGGAGGGAAGAGGAAGGAATAGGGAAATCGTACAAGTGCGAAACAAGCAATCGATTATTTGTGCAATAGGTTTGTCTCTCCAAGTCAGGAAGTGTCAATGTGGTAAGATGAGAAAGTGGGTGAATGATACGAATAGAGTGTATGGGGGAACTTGGTGATAGATACCAACCAAACCCTTACTTCCCACTTCCTCTGTCTTTCCCCCACACCCTCTCCTCCCCTATTTCGCCTGTCCCTCTCTTCATCTTTCATTCCCTCTTTGTTTTATGTTTCTCTCCGTTGACCATCACTTCCTTCCTGCTGTGGGTTTTCTTGTGGTTTATTTGACAACATCTGGAAAGTTTCTGTTGCAGGCTCTGAAGTGAGATTCTTAGCAAACTGTCGGCATGCCTCATAAATAACATCAATGCTTCCTATTTAATCAATGCTGACAGTTATAAGTGAATCTAGCTACAGGTAGGCCGAAACTTGAAGCCTACCAAATAATGGCTTAGCCTTCATCCCTCGAATTGATCAAAACTTCAATGGTATACCTACACAACACAGATATCATGATGATAAATGTTAAGACAAGTTTGTTCCAACCACTATTCCTGTATATCATGATTGTGGTTACAACTTACTTGGAGTTTCAATAGCTATCACCTAAATTATATCAATATTATTATTAATTATATTTATATTATAATTATAGATATTTCAATAGCTAATACCTAATGTATGAGGAGCGTGAAACGTGTCTTTATTGCTTGAGCAAAACAGTTTCAAAAGTGTTTTCTGTTGAGAATTTCAATAAGCAAAAGTTGTAGTATGATGCGGAGAGTGATCATTGAGGCTTGATAATTTCATATACTTCATCAGTGATGATTCGAATCAGGGTATCGGTTTTCCTCGCAGGTAGAACGGTTTTTAAACGCACGAGAAGATTAGCGCCGTGTTCTCGCTCGATTCTCCAGTTGTTTATTTATTTATTTATTTATTTACATACAAAAGCTCACAGAATAAATCCATGAAGAGCCTTATTGACATCAACTAGTTTAGATACATAATATTTGATGCAAAATAAGAATGAAAAATAAAATAAAATTGTAAACACAATTTTTGAATACTAATAAGATAAGAAGAGGCGAAATGAAAAAATAAAATAAACCAATGATAATAGAAAATGAAGAAGAATGAAATAAAAATGATAAGAAAAATAAAATAACGAATAAAATAGAGAATAGAGGAAAAATAGGGCTTTAGAAGAGAGAAAAAAAAATGAGGGAGTTTAGTATAATTATTTATCAATCATGAGTTAGCTATAGAGCGATATGCTAGTTCACAGGATTTCTTAAAGGTTTTGAAACGGTCAGCAAACGGATCAATGCAGTGGCTTATTCTATTGTACAAACGTAAAGTTCTGTATATATAAGAATTGCAATGATGAGTCGTTCTGATAAATGGCATGTGGAACAGAATATTTGGTTTTGGTCTATTAACGGGACATGAAGTTGCAACATACTTATAAATTCTGGCATGAATACTTGATTGTTTAGGATATTATATAATAGCAAGAGGGAACTGACAGATCTCCTTTCTTCCAATCTTTGAACATTAAATATCAACCTTAGATTGTCTGTTGAAAAAGCTATCGGACAGAATGCGTTGAACTTTTTAAAATAAAGATACCTTAAAAATTTATTCTGAATTTTTTCTAAATCAAGAATAGCGCTGCTGTGAAATGGATCCCAAACTAAAGCAGCATATTCAAGTTTACTCCTCACTGTAGCATAGTACAATTTCAAAACAACGTCACATGCTGTAAAAGGCCTACAATTTCGAAATAAAACCCTAGCGACCTATTAGCACCATTCATAACATGTGTTAGGTGTTCCTTAAACTCAAGAGTAGGGTCCATTATGACGCCCAGGTCCTTTATACGGATAACACAATCGAGGGTTGCATTATTAATATTGTAATTGTAATGAAAAGGATTTTTCTGACGTGTGAATATCATGTATTTTGTTTTTGATATATTTATTTCCAATCTATTTCTCAAACACCAGTCATGAATCGCATTCAGATCCCGCTGCAAGAGACAGCAATCCTCCAGACTAGAAATAGGTCTGAAAAGTTTTACATCGTCTGCAAAAAGCAAAATACTAGATTCTTTAATATGGTCAGGCAGATCATTCATGAGTAGGACGAACAACAAGGGACCAAGGTTTGACCCCTGTGGAACCCCAGAAGAATTGGTAAAGTAAAGAGATCTGTGATTATTAAAAACCACATAAGACATCCTATCGGTTAGATAACTCTCAAAAAATGCAATCAAACTATCAGACAGGCAAAACCATTTCAATTTTTTCAACAGAATCCCAAAATCCACCGAATCAAAGGCTTTTTTGTAATCTAAATAGATAACATCCATACGACCATGCATGTCTAGCTGCGAAGAGACAGATTGGGTGAACTGCAACAGATTAGTTATAGTTGAGCGCGATGGCATAAAACCATGTTGGAATGAGGAGATTGCGGGTCTTACATGGTTGAAAACTTTGCTATATAAAATATATTCAAAGACCTTACTTGGAGAATTGAGGATAGTAATGGGACGAAAATTCGAGATTATATTCTTTCCACCAGTCTTATGAACAGGTGTCACCCTTGCAGCTTTCCATTTTTTAGGATATTTATTCAATCTCAAGGACAAATTGAAGATAATTTGTAAAGGTTGAATAAGAATATCTCTACAACCTTTTATAATGTATGCTGGTACACCGTCAGGCCCACAAGATCTAGTTGCTTTAAGTTTATTTATAGCTGAATTTACTTCATTTTCAGAAATATATGAAACTTGTAATATGTCAAGATGAGGAGATGAGGAAATGCTGTCATATGATTCATTATCATTATTATGTTGGATGTTATTACGGTTGTTGCTGTTATTGTAAACAGATGAGAAATAATCAGCAAAAGCCTGCGGTACTTCCCGATCGGTATACCTGCACCCATTCCACTCAAAACACTTTGAGTCCGATCTAGACTCTTTTTTACTCGCAACATAGTTCCAGAAGTGTTTAACGTTTGAATTTATGTTATTTTGTAGAGATTCTATATAATTTTGTTGTGCTATGTTGATTTCACTTTTTATTGCAGCTCTCAATTCCTTGAATTTGTTCAAATAATATCCCGAAAACGATTTTTTCCGTGCACATTTCTTTTTAATTTAATCATCTGGATAATGCTTCTAGTAAACCAAACCGGATACTTCGATTTAATAATATTTTTATTTTTGGGCACATGCGAAGCGAAAGCATAATTCAATAAATCGTAAAAATAGTCTACAGCGAGATCGACATCGTTGAATTGATAAAGTCTATGCCAATCTGAATCTCTAAGTGTGAGATAAAATTCATAGTAGTTTGCTTTTTTAAAATTGTAATACTCTGTTGTATGGGTGTATGCTTCTGAGCTCAGTTCCGCTAGCAGACAGTACAGAAATGAGCTTCAAAATCACCCAATGGTCATGGCGATTTCAAGCTACTACCTATCACTTGGATTTCTGTTATTAGAATGTTGTCACTTTTGGATCAAGCAACTAATTGATAATTATTCATTATATTCTTTCAAAGGCTATCCTTATATTTTTTGTTGGAATTTATTTTTCACTCTTGGATCAAGCAACTATTTGATAATTATTTATTATATTCTTCCAAAGGCTATCCTAATATTTTTCGTTGGAATTTATTTTTTATCGTATTTTTGTAGTAACACATCACAATCACTATTACTATGATTTTATTTCAAGTACTTTCATTAATTTGGGGCTGTGTCTGTCGCAACCAATTCTATCCATTATTTGTATCATTCCTTTCAAAAGCTATCTTACCATTATTCTCCTTGGAATTTGATTTCTCGTAGCTTTTACATTACAATAACTATTGCTATGATTCTATTTCAATAACGTTTTTTCACGTATTTCTCTCAATCAATCATTTTACTTATTTTCATTAATTTGGTGATTTGTATTTTGTTCTGATTCTATTCATTATCTGTATCATACCGGGGAAATACCCCTGGTATCAATCAATACTTAATTTTATTGAACAAATCCAGTTTTTAAACACAGATATGCTTGTATTGGTACATCTGCATTACATTATAGGCCTACTGCAGCAGAGGAGCACCAATTTGAAAAACGTAATGACTTTTGACGTTGGCTTCGGCCAGGTGCAGCATAACTCTGAAAAGCCGTTTGCGAATATTATTTGCGGTTGTCTGCTTTTCCCCCAATTGTTTCCGGAGCGTTGAGCTTCATTAATTGCTCGCAGATTGAAAAGCGTCTCCGGGTGATTGAGGGTTGGGGTGTGAGGCGAGATAAAGCTCTCCTTGCTTTGGAAAAGGAAGGTGAAATGCAGCACCAAGTTTGCTTGGCCTGCCGATGTTAGAAGCGATAAAAACTGTACTTTTCGCGAAGGGTTCGTGTCAAGTACTATTTCAGGGTGGTTTAGGGCTGTGAGGGGGTGGGTAGATCGATGGGTTGAGCATTCCTTTCGATTTGTGGCTTTGCGGAGAGAACTGCTCTTGCAACAACTGAGCAAGATATATCTTATAAATCTTATCAGTTTTTTTTAGTGTCAAGCAATAAGAATAATTCTATTATTTCACTGCGGGGATATTAATCAGTAATAACATAGAGAATCAATAGCATAAGTTATTGTTTCTCTTACGCTATTGTTTCTCTATGGTAATAAACAGAGTAGAACTTGAATTTTATTCAATATGGACTGTAGTAGGGCATAATTCTTTTATCTTATTTTAAAAATCATTTGCAAATTCGATCTGTTGAAAATATAAAATGAACCAGTGTTTAAGAGTAGAGTGAAATATTGTCTTGGTCTACGTTATAATGGTAGTGTAGAAAAATAGAAGAACAGCGTTACCGATTCTCTGCCTTGCCACTGCATTCTATAGAATATAGCTGATACTGATATATGTGATGAATAATATCAACTGTTCATTCTTGTTAAAAATAATCAATCATATTTTATTCTTGAAGAATAATTAATAATATAATACAATATAAAGATAATATATAATTTTCTTCTCTAATCGATATTAAATATTTTGTTAATCCATTATATTTTTATATTAATAAAGAACGATCGTTGCGGAATTTGAAAAGGTAAGTGCGATCTGCTTTGTCGAATGCTAGACAAGGATAGCAACACGAGTTTAAATCAAATGATGCCAGTGTAAAGTGAACCTCACTAAACATTCTCAAGTTGGATGAAGAACACCAATGCTTCTTATTTATTGCAATTTTTTTTTCAAAGTTTCAATTCCAAGTAGTTTTTAAATATGTACAAACCACATCTTCCACTACTACAAATTACTTCAAATGATATGTTTCCATTCCAATTGAGTACGGTACCTTTACATGTATAGAAAGTACACCTCTAAAATTACTGATGATGGTAGTTTCTTGATCCATTCCGAACTACGATGTATTAACACACTTTTTCTATGTATTTCACATGACATGCAGACAAATATTTAAGTAAATAATCAAAATCTTTTACTCACTGACTGTAGTACTTTCGACCATCTCGCGATCATTTTCAACATTGTCGACCGGAAATGTTTTGTTGGTCAGGAAGATTTGTGGTTTTTATTATAAATCAAGAAGTTTGTTTGATTTGAAATTGAGCTGTTCATTCAATATGTTGTTTTTATCGAGGACTAGACAACGACTCCGCTCAAAATTGAATGTCTTCTAAAAACGTTTTAACCTCCTTGTAAACAAACATATTTTACAACAATGGAACAATGTATGCCGTATGAAACTTCATGTCGCATCAATAAAATTTGATCATTAATTCTGAAAAATCTAGAAGAAAAAATGAAATTTGGGCTTCGAGGTGCACGAAATTGATATTTTTAGAATCTATGTGCAAAATTTGGAGATCTAAATCATCCCCGTTTTTCCGGTATGCAATCCACAAGTTGTCATTTTTAGATGCGAACAAACACAACCCTATTCTCTCTTATTATATAGAAGATGGTGGCTTTGTTACACCGCTCAATTTCAAATCAAACAAACTTTTTGATTATATAATAAAATCACTTGTTCTTCCTAACCAACAAAACATTTCCGGTCGGCACTGTTGAAAATGATCGCGATACAGTCGAAAGTACTACAGCCAGTAAGTAAAAGATTTTGATTATCTACTTAAATATGTGTCTGCATATCGTGTGAAATACATAGAAGAAAAGTGTATTACTGAAGATATACTCCAACTTATATATGCTCCTCAACATGTTGAACATATTATTATACAGCATGGCTTATACTCCATTGCTAATTTTGACAATGCCCATTACTGTATTATATTTCTCTAAATTATTGGCGTTTCTTTCAATGTTGGACAACAAATCGGATAGTGAATGTCCTGCTTTATAGTCCAAATGTATTCTTCTTCCTATAACTCACCTCCCCCTTTCTTGACGAATCTGCACATTACGTCATCACAATGACATAAATTTCTCTGCCAGCTGATCGTTGCATGGTGTATCATCCCTGCACAACCCTTCCGCTCCTTGGGGGCTGAATGCGCATGCGTGGGAGGGGTCCTTAGGGGTATAGGTGGGGTGGAGGTAGCGTCGCGACGCAGGGGTTCCTGACGCGTCGTGCCTCCAGTGCTGATTCAGAGCTTGGCGTCGGTGCTTAGTGTTTCGTCCTCTAGTGCTACTTAACTCTGGACTTTGTTTGAAGTTGGTGAGAGTGAGAGCGCTTTTGCGGAAGTTGGACTTTGTCGCGGAGTCACCTCCTTCAGCCGGTCTCCTTTTTAGGAGATTGTTCTGGTGGTTTTGGTGGGTAGTAATAATTATTATTGTATTCTCAAAGTTCAGTTTACATTAGTATCATTTGGAAAAATAGTTGAAAATATATATGATTTTAAGAGGTTCATTTCGTAGTACTACTTGTATTTAAGGCGTGAATTCGTAAGAAAAATACTTCAAACTTGAGAAAAAATTGGATAATTTAGATTCCTGAGTTTAATTGGTGAATATTTTGTTACTAAGGTGAAAAATCTATTGCAAAATTATATCATAATTCATATAAATAGGCTTTGAATAGAAAGCTGCATTTGTAAATAATTAAATATATTGGAGGTCTTTGTAAGATTTCTGCAATTGTATATCAATTAAAAGAAGATTTCAAATTTATTATATATGAATATGATTCTTGTTTCTCATATCACTCCAAGTGAAGATCTCTTTCATTAGAATTTTATTTAATAGATAATTTTATTAGAAGAACCATTCATATTAATTCAAGATTTCCGTTTCTTGAGAATGTTTCTAGGAAATGTGAAATTCATTTGAATCGTAGTCAATACTTCTTATGATTTTACTGTAGGAAGTAAAGTTCTTGAAGCTCTCAAAGGAGATGTATTTTCTTCACTCTTATCAGTAATGCTGAATTTTCTCTCTCAAGTGTACTATTTGACTTCATAATTTTCTTATCAAAGTGTATTATACTTCGAATACCCCACGTCCTTTTAATATTTTGTATAATGAATTTTGGAACCAATAACTGTGGTAACTATTTCACATCTTCAATCATCCGTTTTCTTCAAAACTAGTTCCATTGCAGGCCATTGCTCCCGATGCATTTGATATTGATATCTCACAGATATTGATACTTTTTGACAGTTTGGCAATCTCAGTTTCTTCGCCCGAAAAGAACCGGTTGAAATCTGTCTCCACCTGTACTGTATGTATTCCACACATTCCAATGATTTGTCCATTGACTCGTGGAATATCAATTGATTTTGAGTTTGTTGAACTCTTTTGAAAAGGTGAATCTGTGAATATGGTATTCGTTATCTTATGAACTCTTACAATTAGCATATAGTGTATTCATAAATAGATTAGTGGTTGAATTGAAATTAATGTATCACTTTATAAATCATTTATCAACTAGAGAATAAGAGTAGGGAATTTCTTATTTCAATTTCATTTTCTGTCTAGTTTGGACACATTTCCTTTGATCTCTTGAACATTTTAAGTGGACGCAGATAAAATTTAATTTAAGCAAAATAAACAATGATTAATGAAAATTAAAAACTTCAAAACCCAAAGTCCAGATTTCAGATTGTGATATTTTAGGTAGGCTCAGTACCATTCATTTGTTGGCTGAAATAACTAGGCTATGCATGGGGGTATTATAGAAAGGTTCTGAACCTTTGAATCCCAAACTATTGGGTAGAACAACTTCATGATTGCCATTTTGTATTTATTGAGTTATTAGATGATGATTTCGTGACATCTACCAATCACATACATAAATTCAATACTTTGGGAACATATCTCTGAAATGCTGGTAAATCGTTGTTCCACCAATACATCACAAAAGCTATAAAAGTATAAATGATTTATAGTGCCTTGACACGATTTTATCGGACATTTATTGTGGTTTGCAGCTCTGCAGCCGCCATTACTCAATCCTGCATTATCGATTGGAATGCATAATTTAATATGGCACCGAGTTGAATATAACAGGAACTTCAAACGCGATTGAATTCCATGTTTTCATTTAATTTGTTGTTAATACAACCAAAATGGGGTGGGTAGACGACGACATGTTTGTTGTTGCTTCTACCTTTTGCAGCTCTCTGATTGGTTCAACTGTTCAGCCAATCGTCCGCTTGCTATTCCTCGCCTGGCATTTCTCATCGTATCGATTTTGTTAGATCGGTTAAGGTTTTTCCAATAAAACCTCCACGATACCTCACTATATAAAATATGTGTCGAGGTTATCATCAAATTAATACAAATTTATGCTACAACAGATAATACAAGAATTCCAAAAAATCTAAAACTATATATATTGCTCTAAGCATCACCTAGTACAACTAGTACAATACTAAACAGAGGTACTATTTTTTACCTATAAATTACCTTATTTTGAAAGAATACCACTTGAATGTAAATCCTACTTACTATGAGTTCCTCACTACTTTGTATCCCAATACTGAATAAACAATGTCTAATAATTTTTCTTTTGAAGCTATTAATATTTTCCTCTCCAGATTTCTATTGGTATTTTATTAGATGTTGTAGGCATAAATATCCTAGTCATCTTTGCCCAAATGCTGTATCCATTCTTGGTACTTCTTGGTTGTAACGTTCTCTTCTTCTAGTATTATGTCCATGATTTATGATATGGTTCCTATTTTGATGTTTTTCCATATACCCTAATAACAACAATAAATACAATTACCTAACGCGGAGTACTCTATTTTCTAAATAATATTACAGTTGAAAACTGGATTTCCCTGTTTCCCAATATTTTCAAAATGCTTTTTTGAGTTTTAAATAATATTAAATAATTAAATAATATTGTCGTCAATAAGTACTTCCAAAAATAAATTCTCGTACAGTGCAATATCACCTAATCTCATTTTAACACACAATAGAATCCAATATCCTCACACCCATTTCTTTGCCGGTCACATTATTTATTAATCCTTTTCCAAATTTATTCATTCGGCTTGTGCTCCACTTCCTTCCTAGTCCATCATTCTCACTTCTAGGGAATTCCACTTCTCCTCACAATAGTCAATAATTCTCGTACTTTCTGGAGAGTTTTCGAGAACATGAATTATGTATGAATGGTTAGCCCGATTAGTGCCAGATGGTGTTCAAATACCAGTGAGGTTCACATCAAACTGTAAGCTCTATTATTATGAAATAACATTAGTGCTCTCCATTTAATTAATGCTGACAATTTGAAGTGAATCTTATTACTGTATAGCCTCCCAAACTTCCATATTAAAGAATTCCGTTGAAGCTTTGTCATTATGCATTATGTATTGTTGGCCCTTAGCGTAATACACCACCCAGTTAAGGTAAGCTATAATACCTGTTTATGATATATTCTTATATAATACATTGCCTTTGCGGTATTTTGAGGGCGTAGAATGCATTGATGATTTATTGAAATACTTCTTCATAATTCGAGAAGTACTTCCTGGGCCGTTGGTTTCTTGTGAGACTTGGGGAATTAATTTTCTCAAAGTTGAGGCAATTTTAGTCTGTTGATCTCAATTAATTTTTCAAGATTATTCAGTTACTTAATTAATTCATGCTTTCCACTCCTTGACATTCCAAAACGCTTTGATATTTCCAGTACTATAGAGGTAGACTATATTGATAACTTCTCCTCTTTATTCATCAAATATGTAATTGAATGTTATACTGACTGATTACTGTCGCTACATGTGAAATGGAATAATATGTTGTTGATAAACTCTTAATTCCCACCATTTGAAAATCTTTGTGCATCATGGGCCATTTAGTAGGCTATTTATTCAAATACTGTACCATATTCTAATAATTCATATGAAAACAGTCATCTGCAATTTATTGTAATCAAGATTTCATATTTGATTAAGGAATTTGAATATTGCAAATGATGAATGATCATTGATCATTCTTGATGAACGTTCTCTTATGTTTTGAGGGTCCCTTCCTCAAGAACTATAAGCATAATCATATTTTCATGTTGGAGAATGAGAAACGAACTCACAAATTAATGTGTGAGATACGTAATATCATATCATGATTATCTATCAATCGACCATGATATTCATGTATTGATTTCCTTCTAATTCTCCCTATGTTGATCAAGGGATGCAATCTAAGGAAGCTTATGCTCCGATTCCTGCAAAACTATTAAGGCTGTGCAAAGGCTAAAAATAAACCTTCTACTGGTGATATTTTTCATAGTTTTTCGATTTGTATGTCATCAAGCTATCAAAATGAAAAAGTTTTCTCAGGAAAACATTACTTTTTGAGATATGAGCGCTTAAAGTTTAAAATTTTGGAACAGAACATTTCAAATTCGGTGAGATAAATCCATGAGATTTAGAGGATATATTCTTCATGGTATTGTTGATCTACTAAAACAAACATTTTCTGAAAATATCAATTTTTAAGAGAGTTGTTCAATTTACTAAAAGTAACCAAAAATAACTTTTAGTTGAGTTATTTTTGGTAAATTGAATAACTTTTTCAAAAATTGATATTTTCAGAAAATTTTTGTTTTACTAGATCAACAATACCATGAAGAATCCATCCTCTAAATCTCATGGATTCATATCTTACCGAATTTGAAATGTTCTGTCCCAAAAATTCAAACTTCAGGCGCTCATATCTCAAAAAGTGATTATCAGAAAAAAATGTTTTCCCGAGAAAACTTTTTCATTTTGATAGCTTTTATATAAATCGAAAAACTTTGAAAAATATCACGAGTAGAAAGTTTATTTTTAGCCTTTGCACAGCCTTAAATCACAGAGTATTCAAATTGACTCTGATATTACAAAATAATGTATGTAATTCCACAGTTTTCACTGATGATATAAAAATTCTGCATTATTATCTCAAATTTCAGCACTTGAACACGCTATTCTCGATTATTACAAAGTTCGATAAGTAAGCGTGTCACTGAACTTGATACTCCTCTCTCTCTGTTACAAACATTCATTCATCTCTCTCAGTGGATTATTCCATGTGAATTGTGTTGGAGCTTTGTGCTACTCATGTGTGAAATGCAGATACTATCTCTGTTCACGTTCCTTTTGATAATCTCTATTCTCCAATTCATACGATGAACTCCAATATTTGAGATGAACAATGGTTCATTCAGTTCATTGGTTCTTGTACCTGTTGAAGTGCTATCAGCTATCTAGATTGCTCAATTAAAACTCGAATGGAAACAGTCACTATAATACTCATATTTACTCAACTAACAGTACAGCTTACAAGTATAGCTTACAAAAGTATATTCTGTACAAGTATAGCTTACATAAGTATTATGCTGTATAGCATTTATATAGCTTACAAGTATATATATAATCTTTCTCGCGTTTCTTTATTCATAGGTATAATAACATTATTGAAGCACAATAAAAGATATTAAGTATACTTTTTTTTCAAATAAATTACAACTAGTTTCAACTCATTAGAGCCATTTTCAAGTGTAAATCACTCACTAAGTAACTGAATTGGTTGAATAAGAATTTCCTCCACATGCAGACGTTAAGTCTTTGTGGAGGAATTCCGTAATATTGAGTTTTTTCCATGATTCACTGTAAATACTTGAAGGAATAAAAAAATATTTGAATTGAATTGAAGTAAGTGTAAGTTTACAGTTGAAATTGGCTTGTGTTGAATCTAGTTGTGATTTGTTAGAGTAAAGAAAAAATACTAACGACCTGATCTTTCATAAATTTCAAGTATTCAAGCGCTGTATTTGTTGCCTTTATGCGTGGTCCATGTCAGAAAAAATATTAATTTATTTTCAATATTTCAAATTTTTAGTTTTTACATATTTATATAGTTTATTATACTTTTAAATCCTTCTTTATACAAACATATACGCCTGTATTTAATCTCTACTCTCTAGCTTGCTCAGTCACCGCTTTGGAAGTAGAATCAATCGGAATATTGATATGCTTCTCCAAGAAGAATTATATATTTCATTAATATTAATTATTCATTATTGTGTGAAAATGATTAAAACTTGACAATTACCGTATTATATTATTTTTCCGTGCACTTATAGTTTCATTATCATGTACTTGGATTATTGATGAAATTTAACATCCGTAAATGATCATCTATCAACAGAGTTGTTTGATTTGTACTGCTGTTATTAGATTAAAAAATGTATTTCTTATTTTTAGAACTCGTGGCTGGAGCTCAAGGCTTCTTTTTCCAGTCACGCCAAAACCTATTGTATTTTTATGTGTTAAAATATTTATTTTATTTGTCAATAAATTCATTTATTCATGAAATTGAGAGAAATCTCAAAGAAAATAGTAACTCCAATGCTCTAAAAAGCTCTAAAGAAGTTCCAACTCACTTGTAAAAGGCTTTAAGTTACAGCTGTTAAAGCGTTAAAGTAGATAATAGAGTATTGAAACAATAGAAATGTATGTAGTTTGATAGTTTCACACTAGTTCAACTCTGTGAATATCATGGAATAGAAGAATTATATTGAAGAGAAGTGATACTAGGCATTGAATTGGGGACATGATATTAAAATTCGAACTTGTCATTCCATCGTTTCAAGTCTATTCATCATTCATCAAATTATCATCCATTATTATTCGTAGAATGACACTACTTGTTTGCGAATGAAAAACATTGTCTCTGGTGTATTTTTCTCTTACCGTCGTTGTCTCTCTCGTTTGGCAGTCTATTAACAACTGTCATAGGTTCTGATTCTCTACGTTGACAGTTGTAATGATCAGTATCATCTTCTTTTCAGTTTTTTACTGTTGATAGAGCGAAAAATGAAAAGCTATCAGACGTCGTCTTGTTTGAAAAACTTGGCGTTTCCAATTTTCGGCAGTGAAAAGCGTTTTGACTCGTTGACAGCCGAATATGAAGTATTGATTTAGCTTTTTCATGTTAGGCGTTTCAGAACTTTTCGTGCTGCAATCGTTTATTTTGTGAGTAGCTTGCTCTAGACCTTGTTTTCGAAGTTTCATTCTCAAGGTTGATATACGTACAAAGTGAAGCAAGTTTATTGTTGTATCATTGACTCAGCTGTCATGTTTTGGTCTGTAAAAAATCATACAATGTTCAATACTTGATTGAAAACATCTTAAAATAGATCGCATCTGATAATATAGAATGTCTCATGATGATGATTATTCCC
Organism: Nilaparvata lugens; assembly: GCF_014356525.2. Lineage (NCBI taxonomy): Eukaryota > Metazoa > Arthropoda > Insecta > Hemiptera > Delphacidae > Nilaparvata > Nilaparvata lugens. Next base: position 45,446,833 of record NC_052511.1, on the reverse strand, counting down.
AAATAAGTTCTCAATATTAATTTGTCATCGACCTCCAATATCATCTATTTAATTATACAAATCTTCAAGAATATTCTGTTTATGTCATTAGAATGACGTACTTCTCTCTGGTGCTGAAGTTTTTTCCAATTATGTTCATATCTATCAATCCTCCGTATATTTTTATATTATAATAGTTGAAATGGAAAAATTGACTCTTCTTGAGACTGGGCTGTTTCTCTCCTAATTCTCAATAATCAATCAAAATGAAAGCTTGGTAGATACTTAGATTTCAGTAACATGTAAACACTCTACTCATACTCACGAACGGTTGCCATTGGTGCAGAGAATGGGAGGAGCCTTGATGGGCTGGTCAATGTTACCAGGCTTGCTATTGGTTGTGGGCGGAGCTTAGGTTGTGACGTATCCAGTCCAATCAGAAGCTTACCTTATTCTCCATGCTGTTTTGTCAGTTAGATTATTCAGTCAATCAGTGTCAGATTAAGTTCTAGTATTCAGATGGAACAAAATTAGTCAATTATTAATGATTCGTTCTTGAACACAAATGAAATTTATAAATCTATAAAGATCTTTTGATGCGTTTATCATTTAACTGGAATAATTTGATCTCTTATTGACTAAATGCAGTCAATATCAATATCAAAGCGAAATTTCATTCACCAGTCGTAATTTGAAGAATTAAAATTGTGCCAGTATTTTCAAGGATATTGGTTCCAATTTGGTCAAAGTTAGAGAAAATTCATAGTTCAATTACAATAGAAATTATACTTGAACCGTTTGCACATAACTGAGTCCTCATCTTATTCTCCCACATTGAATGGTTTTCAAAGTCCTTTCAAATTGCTTTTAACAGATTCAAATATATTACGGTACTGTACTTGAAGGAACTTGCCACTTATAATTAGAAAGTTATTAAAAAATATCAAATATGATCTTTACAAATAGCTGTGTTTCCTAAAATGACCGAAAATCATTCATTTAATATCTGATTGAATCTTTACTGTCATAAATCCATTAACAATAAATAATACATCTTATAATCAATAGTGATTGCAATAAAATCACGGTTCTGTTACCACTGTTGCACGTATTCTAACCCTACCTACAATACAACGTTGAAAATTGATTACATTGATCTCTATATTTACGCAGCTTAACTCCCCTATAGGTGTTGATTTGACACCGACAGGTCTTGATTTTCTATCTAATCTGCCACCTCTATGTCACTGGGTATTATGTCAATTCAGTCAGCATTGTTTGAATGGGGGAGAATTTATGTTTTATGTTAGAAAAGCTGACTGAAACGAACCACCCTACAGGTATTATCCATTCTGTGTGTCTGGAGTCGCACCTTGACGTGAGATTTGTAGGCTAGAGAGAATTATTAACGTGAAAACTGTGGCAAAAATCAGTTGGTGGCGGTCGAAGTGAAGGGACTAATGGGGTTTATCGACTACCCTGGTGTCCTGTAGGGGTGTGTCTGTCAGTGTGTACTGGTTTATGCATGAGACGCCACTTGTACCCCTCCTAACCCCGAATGATCTCCTCCTGCCATTGTGTGGGGGGGGTTGCATGTCGGCCAAACAACTCCTGACAGACGGAAGGCCTACAGCGAATAAATTATGCAGTTGCCGATTTTTACCCTTATTCTACATATATATTTTCTACTTTTCCTCTTTTCTTATTAATTTTTCTTACTCTTTTTTCTTTCGCTCTATTCTCGATTTTTCTTATTTATTCCCTCTCTCTCACTCATTCATTTTGATCTTTTTTTCCTTTCTCTTTTTATAACAATTTTCTGGCAACACTTTCATAGCATAACTCATCCTCTTCTCTCTCTAGCTTTAGTGCTCATTCTTCCTCTGCTCTCCCACTCAATTTTACTTTTTCCTACTCATTCTCTCGTTTTTTGTTATCTTAATTTATTTCTCCCTGTTTTTCTCTCTTCCCCATTCATCATGCTTCCTGCTTCCCTTATCCACATCACCTATTCTCTTTTTATCTCATATATCACTGTATTCTTTTCTATTTCCATTTTCTACTCCCTATCCTTTTTCAATGTGACCATTTCTTATCTTTCTTCTATTTCTCTACATTCTCAATTACTTATTCTATCAAATGAAAAAGAGTATCACCTTCTCAACTACTCAAAAATTACTCATTCCTTCACCCTTTCCTTACATCATCTTCATTTCCCCTATTTTCTCCATTTAGTTTTCCCAACACTTTTTTCCCATTGTCCGTGTCTCTAATCAGAGGTAGTTCTCTTACGACTGTCACTTCCTTAATCTTTTCACATCCTCCACATATGTCCTCTTCATTCCTCGCGATCTATATTTTCACCTTCTACTTCTACTCATTTCTCTCACTTCTTGCACACATCATCCTCTTTTTCCTTTCTTCTCTATTGAGCTCAACAATTTCAACATTCTCCAATTACACACTCAATTTACAATTCAAAACACACAAAAATCATTTTTAAATTGAAAAAATACTTCCGAATTGAATTAAATCAATTACAAATATTCAGAAAACATTCTCCATTCCATTTCGCCCTAGTTTAGGTCTTTATTTCTTTCTCCATTCTTCTCTATTATCCAAATTACTTTTTATAATATTTTCCTCTTTCCCTACACTTTCCTTCAGATGCTCTTTTTCTCTCTTCTCATACACATATCCGCTCTTTCCTCTATTTATTCTGGACTTTTTCTCTATGCTCTGCAGTCTACTCCTAAATCTTCCTTACACCTCTTTTCTTGTATCATCATTATCTTAACGTTTCTCTACTTCTCGCCTACAATGTATTTTTCTATACTTTTAAACCTACTCCCGTGTCTCCCTTCCCTTTCTTTCTCTTTTATCTCATCATCATCGTCCTAACTTTCTCTCTCCTACTACAGCACTGACTTCACCTATCACTCCCAACACCCCCCTCTATTTTTTCAAATAGATATATTATCTCGCTTCGTCTGATATACCATCATATGATCCACTTTAACCTTTCAGCATTCCTTATGAATAACATCGACTCTTTCCTTTCAACCAGCGCTGAAAGTTTAAAGTGGATCTATGAACTATGGCTTCATCCTTGGCTGAAGCTCATGGGTTATGTTGGTGCCCCTACCCCTCCTAAGCAAGCCAAGGGTTGCATGACTATGAAACTTGTTTACTGCTTCTCATTGCAAGGGTTGGTATTATTCTGCCAAATAGGAAGGGTGTAGCTTGAAATGAGAGTACTTTGACTATGAAAGGGCGATACCCTTACTCATTTGTACGTCGTCATTTATTATAGTCGGCATACATCGTCATATTCAGTATGTATAGTCGAATTCAGCATTGTATATATATATTCATATTCTTCTGTTTATACAGTCATATCCAGCATGTGTATAGTTATTTACAACATGTGTAGTCATGTATGGTATACACAGTATGCTATAGATGTCTTGTTACATATTCAGCATATATATAGTTATAATTTTTAGATTTCACATTTAGTAGTCAGGACACTCCTGCTCGGGCATTGTTATTGAAACCCCTTTTCAGTGTTTCTCATTAAAAAGCAAATCAATAACTGAGGTACAATTGGAATGGGATATTAAGTTGTGACTCATCTCTTTAATATTTGTAAAACTCGAATAGATTTGTCATCTTTATTGTTAATTATGTTCTCATTGTGAGTGTCCAATTGAATTCGACTGTTCAGTTGTCAATTTGTTGGGTTCTTTATTTGTGTTGGCTCTTTTCCTGTAATGGTTTAATAAATCCACTCAAACACCAACATTTTTTTTAAACATTCCATTGATGATGTGATATCGAGTAGTATTCATGCTTGGAAAATATTTCAGATAGGCCTAATAAATGGGTAATCAGTATTCATTTGGCATTTCAATGTTGGAATGAATGTGCTCTGATATAAGAAACTGACTCAAGCTTTGAACTACTGCCAACAAACATGTCAAATCTGATTAATTAAAGAGTTTAAATAATTCAAATAATAGGATCCGATATCAGAAGAAGTATAGAGTTGCATCTAGAATGCATTAACAAAACGTGACTTGCTGACAAAGCAGGTATCCGACTAATACATTGTTAATGGTGTTGGATTGAACTTTAAGTTCACTGCTTTACTGCTTCAACTTCTCATTTCCGTTACAACAATTATTCTTGGATCGTGCTGCATAACGTTCAAACTGTCCCTATCCTACAGCTTGAAGTGGTAAATGATGAATATTATTACAAAAATCCTTGATATTAATATTTGTTGCATAACTTTTCTGCACCTTCCAACCTAGAGCTCATAAATGATTAAAAAAACATCACTACAAAGCCTTGTTAAATTTAGCTTACCGTTCCTATCTTGGAGTTTGTTTTATTTATACATTGGTGCATACAATATCATTCCCAGCTATGAATGATATTATGAAAAATATTTATTTATTTATTCGTGGAAACAATAACAAATCATATAAATATGATTGGGAAGGAACAACAGGTTTGGCCCAAAACTATTACATTCCCAAATGGTATGTATATATATAATATATATATAATAATTCCACTCTCTCTTATTCATATGAATGTTATGATTTCCTTGAAAGAAATATTCGCTCCGATATTTTCCTCAGTTATTCCTATCTCAATGCGTAAAAACAGATGAAGATGAATTATACGATGCAACATGTTGACATGCATTTATAGTAATGCAGACAGTGCCTTAAAAATAGAAGAATTTATTGGTCTTGATGATTCTTGCTTCTAGCATCACCAGCTCATTTGTATTATGGGAGTGCATCCTCACCATGCTGATTTCATAGTTTTGTTGAAGGAAATGATCCTTTCGGTCTTATTTTTAACTATGACTTAGCTGTTTGTTACATACACATGCTCTCTCTCTTCTTCTCTTAGTCTATCTTTTTCTGTTCTACTTATCGCCCACACCCATGGTCTCTTGATTTATCCATGATCTAAGACCCGATTTCTTATTGAATCTTCTTTTCAACTTCGCCTTGCGTTACTCATCCTTTTCGATATCATGTTGTATCTAATCTGCGTCTAACACTTCACAAACTCACCCAACTTGGGATTGTCATAATTGAATTCAATGGCGTATAAATGACATTATTAAATTAAAACAAATACGTTAGTTTTATCAAATTAAATTAAAATAAAACCTATACGAGTAAAACTTCAAGTTACCTATACGAGTAACTTCCTATCCTTGCCGTTCTTCGTGAAAATCTCAAAGTTTCTGTGGTGTGACGGATTATTCGAAGCTTCATATTTTAAAATGAATTGCTCTGTATAATTAATAATTAAACATTTGTTCATACTTTTCTCAAATTAAGGATGCGAAATCTATTTAGAAATAGTAATCTCTTAATTTGAAATAATTGGCATTCCCCCCAAATACAATACGTAACCTGAATTAATGACATTCATAATGTAATTGAAGTATTGTGTCTATATAAAATTTGTCTACAGTTTTCTCCATTTTTGGATGAAATATCTACTTTGAAATAGTAGTCTCCTACTGAAATATTTGGCAATTAAACCCCTCGTCCAAATACAATACGTAACATAGATTATGGACATTTCTAGAGTAAAAATTGGAGTGTGTTGTCTCAGAATCTCCTTAAAGCCCTTCACTCAACAATAATAAATAATGAATAAATAGTGAATGTTGAGTAGAAAATAATAAATAGTTAATGTAAAGTAATGGTAGTAGCAGAGACAAGTGATACAAGTAGCTATATTTTACTTACGCTATCTTTTCTCTATGGTAATAGTGAGGAAGGTAGATTCGGTTACAAGATTTTATAAAGTATTGTTAAGAATATCGTAACCTTCAGCTTGAGATGGGTGTGCTCTTCAAAAAGGTGGAATATTTCAATTTTTCCGTAGCCGGATGAAGAGAAATAGAGAGGCAAAGTGTGTGTGTGTGTGAGAGAGAGAAAGAGAGTGAGAGAGTGTGAGAGAAAGAGAGTGTGAGAGAAAGAGAGAGTGAGTGAGAGAGGGTGAAAGAGGCCGGAAGTTGGCTCATCTCCATCCAGAGCGTTTCATCCGTTCCCATTTGCAGATTAATTCCATGTTTGAAAATTGAAAACCAGAAGACGTTATAAATACATACGTTCGAATTTATTGGCTAATCCCCGGACGTAATTTCCATCCATTGTATGCAATGAAGGGTTGGGTCTCCTTTGTTGTTGACAGTTGATCTTGAGACTTCTGCGTTTGGATTTGATGATGAAACACAATTCTTTAACTTGAGCTTCTTGACTTGGTAGTTGATTTTCTGTTCAATTCCGTTCATCTTCAGATAAATCCTGTGCCACCTCACCTTACAAATATTTTTTCCTCCAACCTCCATCACGCTCAACCCCTTTGTAAAGCCTTCTGTCAAATATTATTCTTTAATTTGTTGTAGGCAGTTCAACTGGTAAAAAATGTGTTAGACTTTTACATCAGTATAGAAGAAATCGAGAATAACAACTGAAAAATTTATAAATTTCAATAAAATAATGAAAATTCTTGATTCAAGTATGACCATTTTTTCTTTGTAGGTGTGCAAATTATGAATGAAACATCATTGAAATTATGAATTTTAACTGATTCATATCAAAAAGTGTTAGGCCGCTCTGCTAATTCATATAGTTAAAATACTAGAAAAATTCAATATTCGAGATTCAGATAATTCAATTTCCAAGGATTAATAAATCCTCATTCGTTTATAAACTCTAAACATATTGACGATACACAGAATAAGGTTCTCAATAATTGAGCTTGAGTATTTTCAGTTTCAATCATTACAATCAATGAAATTAAATCACCAAATTCAGTAGTCAAATTTTCTATTATTCAGTCTTTTTTTATTTCAACTCAAATATTATAAATGCCAAAAAATATTCATTACTCATCCCATTTCAAACATGCTCACAATGTATATAGCTTACAGCTCAATATCCAACACAGTATGTCCGTGCGTATTATACAATGCATTATATCTCCTGTAACCTTCCCACTCTACTCATTAACATGCACGAAGTACTTGATCATACATGCAGTACTCCAGTACTTTTACTTTCAACCATTCACTACCAGACGTTTTTCATCCACCAGTCTCTGCATGTTATGTTACCTCAAGGTTAAGGCCTTGCGCACGTAAGGAGCTATCGTGATAACCAAAGAATGGAAGTCAATAAAAAAAACAAGCCGAGTGAAAGTAAACGAACCAGCCGCGGTTTCTTTAGCGGGGTTCACTTCATACTGTCAGAATTCCGTATGTGTAACGTCAATGCTTTCCATTAATCTAATGCTGACAGTTTGAAGTCGCGGTTTCTAGAGTGAGATTCACTTTAAACTGTCAGAATTCCGTATGTAAAACGTCAATGCTTCCCATTCAACCAATGCTGACAGAGTGTTGTAGACAGCAGAACTCACATCGATGGGAACTGAGATGCAAATTTAGTTGAGTGAAAGCTAAAAGCTATCCGGCAAGGAAGTTAGTTGATGATCGCAGTTGTCTGTTTTTCAAAGTAGTCGTTGGAATTTAATGTCTGTCCACGTGAATTTTGTCGGCTTTCTTCTCACTATTGTTTGAGAGTTGTGTTTGTTTTAGTGTGCGACCTGAGGTGTCGTTAATTAGGAGGTGTTTGTTGAGGTAATTGTAATTGGTGTTGGAGTTTGCTTGTTCTGCTGTTGATTAATTGTGTTGGTTGAGTGATTTGGTTGTGTTTCGGTATTTTTCAAGACTTTTTGTCAAGTTTCAAACACTTCATAGACTACTTTATAGTGACTTTATTGTTTTACAGTCACTTTATTGTAGACTATATTGATTGATATTGTGCTGGATGAGTAATATGGTAGGGTTTCGGTATTTGTCAAGACTTATTTATCAAGTTTGAACACTTTATTTAACGACTTTATACACCTTATAGTCACTTTATCGCAGACTATAATAATTTCATGTGTAAAATATAGAATATTTAGTAGTGTAACGTTAAATATTCACTTGTATAATTTATTTTCGACAAGCCTTCAATTAAGTTGCAGAGCCTGATGGATTGATGAATAATTCAAAATTCATTATTTATTGTTCTCATGACTCAATGGATTGATCGGTATTGAGCCTTTGGATTGATCGAGGATACCTTCTAATTTTAACAAATTGCCATGCATTTTGACTATAAAAATAAATTCATCCCATTTTCAAATCAAACTTAGTTCTCCAATTATCTAAATTTATTCTTCTTTTAATTCATGTCAGTTAGAATTAATTGGATGGAACTACATTATTTAATCTAATTCAACATTGTAAATTTTATCCAAACCTACTATGAAAGCTCTAGTTGGCTGCTGCAAAATAATTTTGTCAGTTGCCACTATCAGAGACAAAAAATTTAGGTAACATTCTTTCTCTTTTCAATTATTCTATTGATCATTTTGATTTCGCTCAGTTTAATTTTTACATACTGTATAATATTGCAAAAAGCCCCAACAAAATGAAACCAGCAATCATGGTATATAGGTGCTACATTATTACTGCTATAATTTTGGTGCTACATTATTTCTGAATTCATTTTACATGTATTCTTTCTATCTAATTTTGTTCTCTCTGGATTTTTGTTATAAACTTTTGAAGTTCAAGGCTACAATAATATTAATGATTTCACGTTGTTGAGAGAATAATCCACCAAACTCCTGGATAGATGTGAATACAACAGCCATTACGTATTAATACTGGATCATCCATCAACAATTTAGTGGGATAATGGCTTGGACTATAAAGTGTGATTCACTCCGAACTAAACATTCTTTATTAATGACATCCTCCAATTCAATGAATGCTGACATTTTCTGGTGAAGCTCACTATAGACTTATCGATCTATGCCCTGATTTGCCTATGCTTTGACCTTCAGTAAATCTAGAGGTCATGTTCCGTTTTTGTTTTGAACATGTTATCGAAATTGGTTTATTGTGCAGCAATTAAACAATAATGGGGTTGATGCATTAAAATCCCCAGAACGCCATTGTTAGGGGATGTTGAATACGCTATTGTGTTGGATATTATGTCAGCATAATGAGATTGAATATTGGTGGATAATGTCGGCTGAAATCACAGCAACAGGTTCAAGGTCTTATTTGCAGTTGAATTTTTCAGTTGGATGGTAAATTTATTCATTCAATCGATTGATTGTTTATTAATTTTTAATGGTGATTATTAATAATTGATTATTAATGATAACTCATTCAGTTTAGTAGAAACTCATCAATGATTTCAATGTAGTTTAAAAATCATATTAATAATCCGAATCAATGAACTTGGAAAATTTACTACCTACTGATTAATTAACTTGAAAATAAACATGGACATTCTGACAGAATGCCATACACACTCGTTCCCTTACTGCAGTTTTAAGCAACATTGCTCCGTAAAAAATCTATATCCCCATTTTATATTAAAATGAGCAAAAACAATCAATCATGGCTCCATGAGGCGTCACATGTGCTTTGACAGCCTCCGAAGGGAATTCATAAAAAAATCAGGACCCGCAATCAGCAGTGAAAATACGGTAGGCTCATGACTCATATAAGAATGCCTCCCTTCATTTAGTAAGGAATGCTTTTGTAAAATAGAAATCCCTATTCTCCTGTTACTGATTCTTGCTTCATGTTCCTCTTATCATCATCATCATCATCATCATCATCATCATCATCATCATCATCATCATCATCATCTTTTTCTTCTTCTTCTTCTTCTTCTTCTTCTTCTTCTTCTTCTTCTTCTTCTTCTTCTTCTTCTTCTTTTTCTTTTTCTTCTTCTTCTCCTCCTCCTTCTCCTTCTCCTTCTCCTTCTCCTTCTCCTCTTTCTCTTTCTCTTTCTCCTTCTCCTTCTCCTTCTCCTTCTCCTCTTTCTCCTTCTCCTTCTCCTTCTTCATCTTCTTTCTTATTGTTCTTTCACATCTCCTCTTTTAGCAATAATTAATAAACAGAGCATAAAGTTTGATTGGAACCTCCCTTTTCAATCCCCAGAATAACTTCAAAACAATGTCTGCCTACCCTCAATGTCATTTTTTTCGATCCGAGTTGGGGTAGTCACCCCTTTTCATGAAACACTTCATGCTCAGCATGTCAAATTACGTGATTGCACTCGTGACGTGTGTATGAAATCGTTGATTTATATTTTCGACATCTGTCGTCTTGTTTTATTATCGATTTGTGTATTGTACTATATTGTGTTCAGTTGAAATATTCTGCTATTATTAATAATTCAGAGCGAAATACGTTGTTTTGCAGTATGCAGTTGATTGTGCTGTGTACTCTGTTAGATTGACAGCAATTGGAATATTCTTTGATTCTTAAAAGCAATAGTTTTGAGTGTAAATTGCCTACGAGTTCAGTGTCGTAATTTCATTGAAAATAATATTTCCTTTCAATATTATTGTATTTTATGGTTCTTTTTCTGCTTTTTACGAATTACCTCTTCCAGTTTCTTTATTTTTCTTAATTCGACCTTGTCTAGATTTGTTTTATATTGCAACTGAAATTCACCTCAACCAGCGCAGCTGAACATGAGAAAAAGAGTCAGAGGAAGAGAAAAGACAGTTCCATTTTTACATTATTTAAGTTTTAATAAACTTATTAACCAAGTTTTTCACTTTCAAAATCTTCCATTTTTTACTATTGTTTTGAACGATGAATACTATACTGTAAACTATACTATGCTATACTAACTAAACTATAAACCTACTAGTTTATATTTCTTCATAATACCCATTTCTTTGTTCCGTTTGCAGAACTTATCCTGATTTCCCAATCGATAAAATTGCAGAAAATTGGAATAAATTAGATCTTCTTTCCTTCTGAGGAATATTTCACTTAATGCTTCACTTAACAAATATTTTGGAAATGCCTAATATTTCTTGTTACCACTCTCAGACATTCTACAGGAAAGGTTCCTATGTATTTTACTATTTTCTTTAACTGTATATGCTTTCAAAAAAGTATTGGGAAGTTTGAATACCATAGACCCACATAAGCAAAAGCCCTTTATAGCAGAATACTCTACGCATTGATTTTGATGTCTTTCCAATGGCATGGTATTATGATTTATTTTTCCGTGGGGTTATATGGGAAGGAAGATTTGTTCAGCCTGAGGCAGTTAGCATTACTCCTGCGGGGGTGATAAGTTGTCATATTCGGAAACATTTCATCGTACAGACTAGGGCTTGTTTTTACCATCATTAGGTCCCGTGTTGTTTCTTCCCTTTCACATCCTTTTAGAGATCCTCCGTTTTATATTTCTCATCGTCTATTCAATTCACCATTTCCTGGATGTATTATTTTTTAGAATCAATAAATGGATTCATTGCTACTCATTGCTGTATTCACGAAATATGTATCCTTAGAGAATTGCATAACATAATATATGCTACATGGAATATAAAGAACTTTATTTTTCTTTAAAATTAATATACCTCTGTACCTGTAACTGTATACCCCCTCTGTAACTGTATACCTCTCAAATAGCTAAATAGCTAGAGAGGCTATTATGTACTTGATGAAATGTAATGTTGTGGAAATTGAAATAAATAAATAATTTAATTGAATTTGTGTTTTGTTGTTTGTTGCAGTTTACTGCATGGGTTGATGCAGTGATATTCGTGTTCAGCTTGGAAAACGAAGCCAGTTTTAACGCCATCTACAACTACTACACCAAAATGGCTCACTACAGGAATTCAGCCGAGATCCCACTAATACTTGTAGGAACACAAGGTAAATATTCTCATTTCAATCTGAAAATAACAAATAAAAACTATTTGAATTTCAATTCTACTACTACTTTTTTTACTAGAAACCAAAGTTTCTAGATTTGAGTTTTGACTTTATTGAAGGTTTTTGAACCGTCCAACAATTTCACTTTAAAAACCAAAATTCCAAAAGGGAAATGATGTATAGAGATGTGTTTTTTCTATGTAAAGAATAGGTCATTTATTCCTTACTATAGATATTCAATGAGTATTTATTGCCGAACGAAGCTCAGTCATTTGTCTTGTTTAAGACAATGCAACATCAATGTTCTTGAATATGTCATTAACATAGTTATTCCATTTAGATAAGTTTTAAAAGTCGTCATTGTCAATGTCTTGATGAATTTGATGACTATTAGTGTTATCAAATTTGGTCCACTTAAATTATTCGATAGGTGTGATAAGTGGAAATTGGTCTACAAGTTTACTTACGACCTTATCATCTCTGGATTCTTTTACAAATTATTAAGACCAGAGTAATTTCAAAACCACGGAAGAAGATTGAATTCTGATAGTGTGATATTGTATGATTCATTCTACCTGTTCTGTTGTATAGTACATTATTTTGGGGCACTCTTTAAAAATCTATTGAACGAATGGAATGAAAGACTTGAAAATGAATGACGTTTTTCCTGAACAATGTGTGATCCATTAAATGAATTCTTTGAACAGGAAAAGTTCCATCGTCTAATTCAAATAATATTTAAAGTACTATGTTGTAGTTTAAAATCCCTTTCAAAACTATTGTATTTCGAATTGATTTAACTTTCAATTTCAAATAATATATTTATGTATAAAATCAAAACAATTTCACAGCTAGCGCACAAGTATCACTCTGCTGGCTGTACCAAAGATTTATTGTAATTTTACATTTGTCTGTATCTTGTATTTTGGCGAAATAAATATTCTACTCTATAATTTTCAAATTACTGCATAATTTTCAAATGTAAGAAATCAAAGATGAATTCATGAGTAACGGATTCATAGTTAGTTATCTTATTAAATAATATGCTCATGCTACTATTTAAATGCTATTTTCCATTAGATATTGAATATTTCAATTATCCTCGATTAGACCACTGACATGATCTCACATTATTTATCAAATCTTGAATTATTCTATAGTGAGTAATAAACCTCACTACTACTCTTTACTGTGACTTGAATTACGCTTTAGTAAGCTTCTAGAGTGTGTTATTTATATTTTCTTTTCAAAAAGACATATTTTTGGAAAATGAGTTGAATTATCCAAGTATAGTTGAAAATGATTATATTACATACTATTCAATATACATTTCACAATACAGCATTTTATTTATTCATTCATTTACTGTCTGTATTTATTCAGTTTATGTTAAGTTTTGTTGAATTTCTCTTTGTTTACAGACGCAATTAGTGAGAATAATCCGAGGGTGATAGATGATGCCAGAGCAAGGAAGCTAGCCACTGATTTGAAGAGGTGTTCCTATTATGAAACGTGTGCCACCTATGGTCTCAACGTTGAAAGGGTATTCCAGGATGGTGAGTAATTGTTCCATTATTTAATAATTATTATTAAACAAAATTCAAAATTAAATGCTGTAAATAATAATTCAATAGCATTTTAATAATTGCAATATCTCAGTAATTTCAATCTGTTCCATTATTTGTATATTCAAATCAAATCAAGTTTTATTCAATGACAACATTTACATAACAAATTCCGTTACACAAATGATATTACAGATCATTGAATACAATACTGTTTGCTTAAGAAAATTCTTATCTGCAAACATGATTATTATAACAATAGATATTGTTTTCATGTCTAATACTAGCCTTGAAGCTCTTATAAGAGTGATTATCAAGGGTTGTATTGGTCGAAAATTTCAAGTTCTAAAGGACAGCGACTAATTGTGGTTAACAATTTCTACTTCTAAACTATAGTGACTAGTGACTTGATTGACCTAAGTTGAATCAAGTTGAAATTCCTATATGAAAAATTTATTTCAAGAGAGTTACAAATTCAGCAAAAATGTTATTCAAACAATCCCCTCCCCCACAATTTGTCGCCTTCTTACTCATAGCCGATTTTTCTTACAATTTTATGAGTGATACTGTCTGATCTATTTTCCAATATTGTCAACAAGATATGTCATCAATCAAAACTTTTCTGAATTCATCACTTACCTTTTCTATCTTAATCAAATATTTCCCCTCGGAAATCAACAAAACTTTTAATCAACTAAAAAATCTTAGTTAATATATTAATAACAACAATATAAAAACTTCTAGTACCTTTATTATTAAAAAATTTAAAATATTTCAACGACTAGTTTCGACCATAACTTAGGTCATTTTCAGTTGAAAATGACCTAAGATATGGTCAAAACATGTTGAAAATTACCTAAGTTATGGTCAAAACAAGTTGAAAATGACCTAAGTTATGGTCAAAACAAGTTGAAAATGACCTAAGTTATGGTCAAACTAGTCGTTGAAATATTTTAAAGTTTTTTATAATAAAAGGTACTACAAGTTTTTATATTGTTTTTATTAATTTGTACAAAATTAGCCATATTAGTGAAGTGTCTCTTAATATAATATATTTAGAGCTGTTTCAATACAGATGTCCTCAAGCGATCCACGAGCTGTTTGATCTATTTGACCCAGACAAATTTCAGTAGAACCCCTATTCAAATTGAAGGGTTTAGATTAAAGCTAGAGTCTTCTGACTGTTTTTGACAGGGTCTATTCAAAATTGGACCATCACTAGAGAAAGCTTTTAGTATCGCGCATGTTTCATGTATCGCAAACGTCAATTAAAACAGAAAATTGAATTTGCCTTCGTTTATCTATGGTGACATTCACTTTAAACTGGCACCATTGGTTGAATGGGTAGCGTTGATGTTATCTATAGGAAATGCTGTCAGTCTAGAGTGACTATCACTACAGCGCACATTTTGTTTTTTGTTGGTGTAGTTTTTGGCTGATGTAGCGAGTTCAGTTTCGAACTGTCAGCATTCCTTGTAAATGACACCAACGCTTCAAATTGAAGCGATGCTGTAGGTTTGAAGTGAACTTCACTATAGACTATATCAAAGCAGAAATCTAATTCAATTTCAATTCAATTATATTCTTCCACCTTTGTGGGCATGCAGGGCTCACAGCGTTCAGTATTCATTTATTCAGTACTATTGGGTTAGTTTAATTTAAAGTCTAAATAATTTGAAAATTTAGTGGAATCCAGTGGAGATGTCGTCTATTCTCTGTTCCACATCAATTCTGTGTGGATTTCAAGTGTTCATGGAATTTCACACCTGTATGTGAATTTTAGATTTGATACATGCTCAATAAATTGAAGAAAATATACTGTATTTCTTCACTTTTGCAGTACAGTACATTAAAAGTACAATATTATTGTTTGTCTCTGATTCATTCCAATAAATACCAAATCCTGTGTATTTCATGAAGTCATGAAAAAATTCAATTGAAATGAATTTAAATGAGTTGAAGCAATTAAGTTTATCAACAAAATTCTACTGTTTTAGGATGTTTAACATGCCACTTTTATCATTACATCCGTGTGTTAGTGGAATAAGAAAATGCTGTGCCAGTGCAATTTCGCCCCTATTTTTCATGTACCTACTGTAGTTCGTCAAACTAAGTTACAGCATGAAAACTTGTAATGATTAATACAATTAAATGTATCAAAACAATTTTGAGTAAGTGTAATTATTGATTTACACTTGATACAATGTAAGGCTAGGCGCACACCAGTTAGTCAAGACAAGACAAGACATGATCAGACACGTTCAGTCACAATACTTCACATAGTTGCTTATGAAGACATGTCTAATTGCAATGACTAATCAGTGTGAGTTGCGTCACAAGCAACAATGTGAAATATTGTGACTAAACGTGTCTGATCATGTCTTGTCTTGATTAATTGGTGTGCGCTTAGCCTAATGATGTAGGCCTATCGTCTTTCCCAATGTTATTCCTCATTATTTTCTTCCCAGCTGAAGTTTTCAATGATCTCACTCATTATTTTCTTCCCGGATAAATTTTTCAATTTCTGTTCTTCAGTGTAATGCTGCTTGTGAATATGAATTCTTAAATTTTAATTATAAATTTGATTCTTCTTCACTCGCAGATGACTAGTCTTTTGGAGGAATTCCGTTTATGTAATTGAGTTGAATTCTTTTCTTTCAGGAAATTTTTTGATGAAATAAATAAGTTTTTAATTGATTGTTTTCAGCTTGCCAGAAAATAGTGCAGCAACGACTGTCAGCATCAACTACCTGCCTGGCGACGCCAACCAATTCGCGGCCGTCGACGCCCGGTGGGAGAGGGGGCCCCCCTCCACTGCACCCCACACCTTCCCCACCACTCGTTCTCCCCACACCGCATTCACCCAGCCATGCGCACACACTATCTCATAAGGTGAGGGTTAACAAAAAATATGAATGCTATTAATTTATTATCAAGTCACTATTGCTATATATTGGTAGCATATTTTGGTTATAATTCAAACATGGGTTTTTTCAAATTCTATCAAAGAAGAAATCAATGTTTTGTAGCTGTCTATATGTATCTTTTCCGTTTAGGGCTACTTTTAATATAAATAGAAATAAAAATCTCAGTACCCTTTTTTTAATTATTTTATGACAACATAAAATAAAATAATTAAACTAAACATAAAATAAAACAACATAAAAACTGTTGTGATAAAATAATTTAAGAACGGGTACTGAGATTTTTATTTTTATTTATCTGACTAAATGTATATGCAACCGCCACTAGAAAAGTACTATTCTATTATATCATCAACTCTTTTATATTCTCATGGCTTTTATCTGTGGGGAGTCCAATCGTCACATTTTTATGTTTAATGAGTGTTCACATCCTACTGACAACTTAAAAGACTTTTGAATTTTTAGTGCCCTTCATTTAATTGAAAATCACCACTTACATCTCTAGGACGAGGGGAAACGTTATTACATACTAAGTTCTTGCTCTTGAACGGTCTTCACAGGGAATACATTTAATGAATATCGCAAACTGTACAGGAGATTGTCTTCCAAAGCACATTATTTGAAAATTTCTTTTCTTTACGTTTCTAGACCAAGAATTTTCGTAGGTACTTGGTTGCTGTTCAATAATGTGTTAGAACGTCTTCTTGAAGCATGCGTTATTTTTGGTCAAAATTTTTTATGATTTATGTTCAAAATACAGCACCTAATTACTTCCTCTAAATATCAGTACTTAGTGAAAATAATGATACAAATAAGAAGTAGTTCTGAGCTGACAATAATTGCTATTGAGCTCCAGTGTAAAGGTACAATTCCGTAGCGACGACTGGAGTCGCGTGGTTGAGTCGCCGCTGCTAGAACAAATAACCTATAATTTCATCAGATTTGATGATTCATTAGATATGAATCGTAGAAGCAATGTAGTAGCCAACACTTCTAATTCATCTGCCACCATAACGTTCATAAAACATAAAAATCAAATTGCACCTTCAAGGAGAACTTGCAACTTATAACTTCGTTAATATAGTCTATTTATCTTTTTGAGTTTGGTGCTCATGGCATTTGAAAGAGTAATATTGCTGGAAACGTTTCCTCCTTTGGCATTTTTCTAAAAATGAAATTATTCTGCAATCATATTATGCTACATGCCATGATCTTAATGCATAAGGGTCATAAGTCAGTTGGGCACAAAATGAAATTACTCTTATCATAAGACATTCCATTATAAAAACGAATAATTTCTTGTGACAACTGTTTTATGGTTGACCTGGTAAAAATATGTATAATTTGTTTGAAAGTTTGTCGATTTGAGGAGAGGAAAAATTAATTGAATAGATTTGAAAGTATGAAATCTATTCTTCATGAGTTTCAGTATATTGTTTTGAAAATGAGATTTGAAAAGTTTTAAAAACGTTTTGGAAAGAATCGTAGGTTGAAGCGTGTTTATTGAATGTAAATTGGAATACTGATTTTTGTTTCATTTTTGACAGGAATTATCACTAGGCTTGAATAGGCAGCTAGCCCACAATCTGTCGACGTCGAGTCATCAGCTGCATAAAATGGATATCCTCGACAACAATAACATATCGAAGCTAACATTGCAAACAGGGCCATCGGACAACCTAATTATTCCGAACGCTTCACCTAATGCTAAGGATTTGCCCACGCCCAGCTCAACACCAACTACTACCAGGTAGAATAGAATGATTCCATTATTATACTGTTGCTAAAAGAATGAGCTTGCAAACCAAGGTTTTAATCTGATATTCAATTTTCAAGATGAATTATTTCGACATATGCAGACCAAAATATTTGGACTATTATTTATCAAACAAAATTAAGAAATTCAGGTGGTTGCCTGTATCTTCTTCTCTGGATATTGTATTTGCTTTGCAAATAAATGGAATATAATATTATGCTATTATTATACAGAGAAAGTCATGTGTATGGGTACCCTTCAATAAATTGGAAACTGTTGTAGATATAATACTGTAACTTTCAGGATAAGTTATTGGCCAAATACTCTACCTTATGACGTACAACTGAATTTCAACCCCTCATAAGGGGGTGTTTTGGGGGTTGTAACTCGAATATTTTGAATGTAAACACCCATTGTGTGGTACATCATTTTAAAGGCCTTTTAAGGACAAGAAAGATGGCATCGACAAAAATGTTCTATGATACTTGTATTCAAAATGGCGGCTGATTGAATTTTAGTTTTTAAAGAAATGAGGGGTTGTAAAACAAATATTTTGAACGTAAACACCCATTTTGTAATACATAATTTTAAAGGCCTTCTCAAAACTAGAAAGATTACATCAACAAAAATTCTCTATGATACTTTTATCCAAAGTGGCGGCTGATTAAAATTTATCAATTATTTCTTTAAAAACTCAAACTTCAATCAGCCGCCATTTTGAATAAAAGTATTATAGAAAATTTTTGTCGATGCCATCTTTTTAGTTTTGAGAAGGACAACAAAATATGTTTTGAAAACGCTTTTGAAGAAGACATTCAGAGTTGAGCGTTTCTATTATTTCCCCAATATTATTCTAGTTGTAAACAATATTTCTCTTACAAAAAAGCTAAGAAAATGAATATTCCATATACATGGGAAATCTATGTATTAATGTAGAAATTCTGATACAGTAGTTCATGTAATTTTTCAACTCATTTATTGATGAGTATTTATTGTTATATTGATAAGTATTAAAATAATTTGGAAGGAGAAAACAGCCAATTTATTTTCTATCGAGTAAAATAGCTATAAGAATTTGCAATTGTGAATTATATAACTGTTCCATTTCACGAATCGTATATTTATTTTCTATTACAGAAAAACGCGTAGAAGATCGAATCTATTTACCCCTTCGAAGAAAGGCGATGACAAGCTGAGGAATGGCTTCGAGCTGGGAAGCGGCAGGGCGATTCCCCTCAAGCAGGGATATCTGTACAAGAAAAGCAGCAAAGCTCTCAATAAAGAGTGGAAGAAAAAGTATGTCACACTCTGTGATGATGGGAGGCTAACATATCATCCTAGTTTACATGTGAGTAAATAATAAAATTAATTTCAAATTCAACATGTAGCTTACATTCAAGTGAATATTAAAATTTATTTCGAGAATCAAGTTTATTCCTAGAAAATTTTACAGTAATAGAAGGCTTACATAATTTATTGCCTAATGGAATTTCCCCATAAGTCTATTTGTCTGTGTGTGGAAAAAAAATGTTGTACTTGTTAATTTGACATCTCCTATTCCCACATTAATGACGATCTGTTTTTCATGTATTAACCTCAGTAAACTTGTTCAGCTTCTTTGAAACTTTGAGATTTTCGAGACTTTTTCTGAAAACTAGTAAAACATGTAGTATTTTTGTAACTGACAATTGTGCCCAGTGCTTAGAATTTACGGTGATCGGTTGATTGCTTGAGTTTAGCTCCGCTAATGTTATCATAAAATTGTCATGATGAGCTTGAAAATCGTCTATGGATACCGTACTCGAAGCCAAGCTGCACTGAGATTGGCTTTTATCTGTATTTTTTTTTTAAATTATTCCACATCTCCCATTCAATCAATGATATCCATTCAATACCTTCTGACAATACCAATACCAATACATACAATCTGAAGTGAATCACTTCATAGAACTGAAGGCTCATTCATCTTTCCTCTATATGTTCCACACAAAAGCCTAGGTTCGAAGTTGGAATCACCATCTGGAAAACAAATAAAATCTTTTAATACTTTGGAAACTGCGAATATTTACTACAGAAGTACCGTAGTAATAGCAAGTGTATAATAATTATTAAACGTTACTACACTGTCTTTCATTTTTGTAAAATAATGAAAATCAATTGATCTTTTTTTTATTTGTGATTCAATGTATCATAAAATTAAACTTTGTGGCCTATGAGTGTGAGCAAACTCTTTTGAAAAATCAGTCATTACATTTTGTTCTGTTTTTATTGTATTGTAATCTGTATTGTACTTTGGACAATCTCATGACTAAAGCATTTTCTAATTAACTTCTAGGTGCTTATATCACTATTTTGTTTTATCCAGTTCATTATTCTTGTAATTTGTCTTTTCTAGGACTACATGGATGACGTGCATGGAAAAGAAATATCGTTACAGTATGTGACAGTGAAAGTTCCTGGTCAGAAGCCGAGGGGATCGAAGACTATTGTCGCTCCACCCACCAACGGAGTCAACGATAGCCTAGCATCTCTTTCTATCACAAGTGAGCTGTTCATCAAAGTCATCATCCACATAGTATTGCTAGTGTTAATTCATAAGATAATAAATAAGTTGATAAGTTTTCCTGGTTATAAAGGGACCGGCATATTAATCTGACGATTTTGTGGTAATTGTTGTGTTGACACCACTGTCATTGAAAAGGCGGGAATGGTGTACATCGACAGGTCTATTCATGTCATTTCAGTAGCCAGTATGTCATAGACAAGTGAACATCGAGCGTTTGTGATTGAAGCTTATTTTGATAGAAGCTCAGTTATTTTAACACAGCGTTTATTTCGCTGACATTTAAATTTAAATCGACACGCGCCTGTTCCCAGTAGGAATACGATCCTTTTGTAGGTAAAGAATTTTAGGAGCACGTTGTCTGCTTTATAAACAAACCCAACAGGACGAGAACGGACAGTGAGAACGCCTAAAACATTAAACTCTAACTCGGTAAGAATAGCTATTAGGCTGTTACACGGTCTCCATGACGTTCAGCAGCGAAACATTCTGTTGCGCTAGCCATTTCTGATCGAAGTGTACGACGAATTCTTTATTTCGACCTGAAATTCCATCCGTATAAGATAATGTTAGTGCAACAACTCAATGCAAATGATAGGGCACATCGCAAAGCCGCTCACGATATCATTCTCGAAAATGTCCACCAGGATGCCATCATTCTTTCAAGTGACGAGAGGCACATTTTCATTTGTTGGGATTTGTGAATAAACAAAATTACCGTTTTTGGGCAGCCAATAATCCACAAAACTAGGGGAAGTCATTCAACGAGAAATTGAAGTAATTCCACAAGTAATGATTGAGTGAGCAATGGCAAAATTTAGAATTAGCTTAAGTGAGTGCGTGAAAAGTAACGTAAAACATTTGGATTACATAATCTTCAAATGGAAAAACTTTGTGAATGATCTATGTAATTCACTGTGGATTGCAAAATTTGATCTTTAATTTGATATATTACATGTTTTAATTGTAGGGAACATACTTTGATTATTATCCCTCAAAAATCGACAGGTTTTTATGCCGGACCCGGTATTATCGTTATTAATGTTTTTAAAACATATTTCTTCTCTTTCAATAAATTAATTAAATGTTTGTATTCAATTCAGTTGCCAACCATTTTGTATTGATTGTCATCTTCCATTGAATCAATTACTATTTTGTATAAAAGTTCATGTATTGTTATAAACACTATTCCTCTAAAAGTTTAAGTAGACTTGTGAAGTTTCTCGTTTATTAAAATAATTGTTACATCGTATTGTTACAATGCCTTAGCGTTCTATAATGTTTTATTTTACTGAATTCATTGTGATGATCTTCCAATCATGTACGGTATTGTAGATTGACACAAGTTTCCTTTCGCAGGCAATGCCAGAATACATCTGATAAATGGATGAACCAAATAAAATGTATATATTCCGACTTTATTAGTTTCATATTCTGTATGAATTATAATCTATTCATCTTATATTGAATCCCTTCTCGGCCTGTTGTTGAATGAGATGAAAGTGTTTCCAAGTTTGCAAGTTTAATATAGCTTGATAATCTTGAAGTGCGTACAGATTTAGGCACCGCGAACACGAGCAATTCACTTTTAATCAGCCGATGCCAAGCTTTTCTGAAAAAATACAGATATAATCAGCTGATTAAAAGTGAATTGCTCATGTTCGCTGCGCGTATATCTGTACGCACCTCTATATAAAAAATACATTTTCTTGCCATTGAAGACTGTTGAATTTTGTGATGCTTACTGCCTTTATGTTTCTCAAATTTGAATTGTCTTTCTTCATTACAGGTTTCCAAAGCAAAGAAAAGCGACAACAAGACAAAGTCATGTTGACAGGTTTTGAAATATTGAAGGAGCCCGGCAGGTTACCCCATAGGTTGGTACAGTATAATGGTTTTTAAACAATTTATCATTCCTTATAAAGTTTCTAAAATAATTCTAATAGTAGATTGTGAAAATCTTGATTTTCTATCTCCTAGTTACCTAGTTGAGTTATTTTTATTTAATGTCACGATTTTTTGTGTCATGAAGAAAGCAGTCTCTTGCAAATAAATCAGTCACTAACTCAGTAATAAAGTATTTGTGAAAAGCTTTTTTTTTTAAAATAAGTAAACAAAACTTATTGATTAGAGTATGCTTCAAGAAATCAATGCAATGAATGATTAAGAAGAACTGGAGTGATTTATTATTGATATGACATCTTTGTCAACACATTTCATGAATATTTTATGTAAAAATATATGACTACTGTATTGTTTACTCTATCCAATAAATATATAAATAAATAATAAATAGTCTTCCGACTTTCAACAATCTGCATTCTATAGTACTTACTTGAAATATTTTCATCCCAATTCTCCATGATTTCAACTTTTAAGAGGCTTCAAAGATGTCTTTCAATTCTAATGTTATATTCATGGTTTGAAATTTCAGTAGAACTGGTAGTTCATTCAACAATCGTTTTATTAACTTTGTATTTATTTTTCAGCAATGAGGAACCAATAATCATCTCGAATAACCTGCATATCAATGGGAGTAGTAACGATAGTAAGGCTGAGACACCAAACGTTAAGAAAAGGCACAGGCGAATTAAGAGCAGTGGTGTCAAAAACCAAGACTGCGAAGGTAACCGTCACATATTCTCTACTATGATATTTCTTAACAAATCACATTTATAAATTTTCATCGAGTTATATCATTTCAACTATGGCTCAACGCACACTCACGTTACTCAGGTCGAGAAGAGACTGGACTCTAGTCGATAGCATGTGATTTCAAATGGTGACAGTCGCGGAGACTAGAGTCGACTGGTCTGAGTGTCCCAATTTGGAAACACATGCTCTCGTCTAGAGTCGAGTCTCTTCTCGACCAGAGTCGCGTAAGTGTGAGTTGAGCCTCACAGTACTTATGTGACAACTTTGGATGTTCTTTAAATCAAATGCACCTCTTTGGTTCATTATATAGGAAATGGCTCTCTCACACAAGACATTTGAAATTTACTTGAATTGACAGATTTATTCAAGTTTCAATTTTCAATAACTAGATTTCATTTTATACATAATTATCAACCTCGAGTTTATTATAGCTAGTTTAAGTTGTCTCACCTTTGAATTTTCGAGCTCATCAACTTCACTTACATTATCCATTCTTGCTCCTTTAATTGGCTCATTAAAATAATGTTGTTAATTGAATTTTAGATTCGGACGGCTACGAGTTTCTAATAGTGTCACTGGACAACAAGCAGTGGCACTTCGAGGCGGCTAATTCGGAAGAACGTGATGAGTGGGTGACAGCTATCGAACAGCAGATTCTTAATTCATTGCAGGTAGGCTAAACTCTATTCATTATGCGTAAAACAAATGGTGCTGGACAAATTGTATAGAGTGTAATAATACAATTTGGTTATCATACTTAATGACAGGGGTTTCACCAGATTATATGCCAATCATAAATATCAATACATTATCAATGTGAAGTTCAGCAATAGGTGCGTACAGACTTCTACGCCACGAACACGTGCATTTCATTGTTCATGAGCTTATGCTTTTCTTATTATTTCTGTATTTGTACAGAATCAGTAAGATACAGATATAATAAACATAGCATTAGCTGATGAAAAGTGAAAAGCGTGTGTTCGTGGCGCAGTAGTCTGCACGCATCTTAATAATGAATAGAGAATGCTTTCAATGTCGAATGACATTATTATCGTTGCTGGCTTGAATATGAATTCCAATTAGCTAATGTTAGGTTGTTGTTAGTTTTATATCAGTTCAATGAATCATTAATTTGAAAGCAAGATCGCTACCACGGTGTTTCTTCAAAAATTATCTAATGTTTTTAACCACTTCGAGATGCCAATACTTAATTTTCATTTAATTTTATTTTGTAATAGTATTTTCCCATGTTGTTAAATTTTTATTAAGTATTTCTAAGAAGTTGTAATTCTCTTATTCCTGCGAATAAAACAAAACAAAACTTCAGGCTGTATGTACCGGTATTAAAATTCCACGTTAGAGTATTACTTACATTTTTATGTTGACTTCAGGAGCATTTCAAGGCACTGAATCTGTTTCAAGATACTCCCTGTAGTCTATAGATTTGGTTCAGTATCTTGAAACACGTCCAGATTCAACAGAAAACGTTACTCCGTACTGGTTCCAACTTGAAGTAGAAGTCAACTCACATTAGATTGGTTAGGTACGCAAGATTTCGAGGCATTAAACATTTGTAGAAGGACTCATTACAAAATGATTTTAAAAACCCTATTGCAATTGTAGTCAATTTATTCCAGTTCTCATCCAGGATATGGAGTAGCATTGAAACTATGGTAAAAGTATACTCAATTAAATATAATTTGAGAAGATTTGCTTGGAGCTTCTTCAGTGATTCGAGTAATTATGGTTAATGATTCAATTAATCTTGAATCATTGCTTGAAAAGCCCTTCTGTGTCCGAACCAATAGTAATGATCATGAATTTAATTTAATTGAGAGTTGTGTAATTCTCCACTTTTTTCTCAACAATACTTCTTTTCTTGGATTTCTAAGTGTAGTTAACTCAAGTGTCTCGAACTTGTTGCTAGTTTTAAACTTCGTTTTGTATTTGTTAGTGAGGCACAAATGGTTAAATATTTTTGTATATCTTTTGTAGGGCAATGAAAGTGGAAAAGGCAAATCTCGATTGCACTCTTCGATTGAAGCAGCTTCGATACATTCGATTAGAACACGGGTACCTGGCAACACGCATTGCGTCGACTGTGATGCTCCTAGTAAGTTTTTACACATTTCATAATCGTACTAAATAATATGGAAATATCGTGATATCCGATAATATAATCAATAGGCATGGATGCATGTTTCTAGAAAAAATGACAAGTATATCAAATTACACGATTTTGCCACTTTTTACATCTAGGGCCGGTTTCCGAGCTCGGGATTTAGCTAAGTCCTAGACTTTAAACAGCTGGAGTCAGAAAGTTGGCTTTCCAAAACGGGGCGTAGTCGCAGTCATTGTCATAGTCACGTTTGAATTAAATTTCAAAAACTAGAAAATTGAACGCAAAATAGAATGAAGAGAAAATAGTGTAAAGTTTCAGCTATTATGAATTATTTGAGAATGTCAAATTTCGTCAAGGAAAACCGTTTCCAATTATAGAAATGAGAAAATAAAAACTACGACTACTGTTATAAAAGCTGCGACTACGCCCCGTTTTGGAAAGCCAATTTTCTGACTCCAGCTGTTTAAAGTCTAGGACTTAGCTAAATCCCGAGCTCGGAAACCGGCTCTTAGTGTGTTGATACATCGAAGTTTGGAATGGATCAACAAATCACCATCATCTTTGTCTCGACAAGTTGTTGAATTTGAATTGCACCACCATTGCAAGATTGTGTTTACTTCTCGAGTACTTGTAAACTTATCACTAAGTAACTTCGATTGGCTAATTTTTCAGATCCCGATTGGGCGAGTCTAAACTTGGGAGTACTGATGTGCATTGAGTGTTCAGGGGTGCATAGGAATTTGGGCTCTCATATATCCAAAGTTCGTTCTCTTAACCTCGATGAATGGCCGTAAGTACAGCTCGATTGTATTACACTTGAATCTAGTAAGTTATTATTCGTGATGTAGTATACAGGGTGTTTAAGAACTCCCTACCAATACTCTAGGGCATTGTTCCTGGTTTAAAAACATATCTAAATATCATATTTAAATTGTCCGGAAGTCTTCAGTTACTCACACAGCGGCCATTTTTTTTTTCACTTATTATCTTTTTCTAAATAATGGTTGAAAATAACGAAATTGAAACTTCGCACGATCATTTAAAACAACTAGACAAAGCTACAAAAAATTATTATAATTTTTCAAATTCATAAAACAAAATGGCGGCCATTTAAAATTTTGTTTCTTAAATAATACAGAAACCTTGGCTTGGTTTTACAAAAAATACAAGAATAACCTTTTTTAGTAAACTTAATTGCCTATCGATTTGCTCCACATTTAAATGGGACCGATATTAATAGAGATATGGCAGCCCTAGTGATAGGTGACCACTGAAAGTTTGTAGCAGTACAAACCAAGGCATGCTGATAGAGTCGTCTCAATGATGCAGCAATCTCTATTTGCATTGCATGTTAATAGTGAGCGATTTTAGGTCATTTCAAACAATAAAATAACGTTACATAACCCTCTAAAGGTGGGTCACTAACCACTAAAGCTTTCATATCTCAGTTAATATTGGTCCAATCTGGTACCAATCGATAGGCAATCAAATTTACTAGAAAAAGTTATCCTTGTAAAGTTTTTGTAAAACCATGTTTTGTAAAAACATGTCTTGCAAAATAATTTAAATGTGTACTCAGATTTATATTTTCATTTATATAAAAAGTAGCCCTAAAGAAAAAAGACAGTATTGACCGAGCTTTGTGAAACCGGGCATAAGTCAGTCAAAAGGCTACATATGAAAGGTTTCATCTGTGGACTATTCTGAGTAACTTATGTCAGGTTGGAAGTTGATGAGTGTGCTGTGTTTTGTTGTAATGTTTATCACGTCATACTTTGTCCACTTCTAAGCCCAGTTGCTCAAGAGTCTCATTACAATCTTGATTAAATGTCACCAGAACTAATCAGAGAAGCCTTCTTGAAAAAAACCATCTCTTAGCATTTAAACGTGATTAAAATTTAACCGACTTTTGTGCAACCGGGCCCTGGTCTACAGATGGAATACGCTGCTATCCAAAGATTGTGTAAGGGTAAGCATTCCTGACCGGCAATTAAGAGGTACTGGGTTCGATTTCCGGGCTGACAAACAATTTTTGAATAGTAGCGCTCATCGAATTTCCATCTAGATGTTTATCCTGTTGTCAATATTCGCATTAGCAAAAGTCTTCGGGGTGAATCACAGCATTTAATTTGGATTTTCGTTTAATAACAATAGCCTAATAATTCGGGCCCTGGTCTTTAAAATGAACTCATTCTAGAGTATGACTCTTATCACTTGAATGAATTGACGTATTTGTTATGTTGTGTTACAGTGTGGGTCACCTAAGCGTGATGCTGAGCATTGGCAACATAATGGCGAACAGCGTGTGGGAGGGGGCAGTGGGGGGTAGCAGTGGCGGGGGGCGTGGAGGGGCCAAACCGACCCCCAGCTCCAGCAGGGAGGAGAAAGAGCGCTGGATTCGCGCCAAATACGAGGCCAAGGAGTTTCTGCCCTCTCTACCACCAACCTCCAACCAGCAGCCTCTCTGTCAGCTGCTCATCGACGCTATCTGCAGGTAAATTACAACATAATACCTAACTTTCTAATGTATGTATAGGGAAATTGTTAGTAAGAATTGTTTCCAAGAAGTATAGTGTCTTTCATCTAATGTTTAACTTGTTATTTTTAGTTTGGATCATGATGAAACGTCTCACTTAAGATGGGTTTTCGTTTGTGCGTAAATGCCGTCGTCGACCACGACAGGGTGAGGATCTCAGATTGGGTAGATTTCAATTTGTCTAAATAACCTGAAAGATTATGTTGAATAATGTTTTAATGGGGCAAGTTGAGTTTATACTTTTTTATACTTTTAAATGGCAATATGTTGATATTATTAGAAGT
Organism: Nilaparvata lugens; assembly: GCF_014356525.2. NCBI lineage: Eukaryota > Metazoa > Arthropoda > Insecta > Hemiptera > Delphacidae > Nilaparvata > Nilaparvata lugens. The sequence continues at coordinate 45,418,652 of NC_052511.1, read as the reverse complement.
GTTTAATTCTTGAATAATTAACACAAATGATGAGAAATTATTTGATCAGCTGTTTTAGCACATTTGGAAATTGGACAATATGAATGTCAACAATGCTTGTCGTCGTCGACTGCGGAACTACGCACAAACGAAAATGCACCTTCAACGTGCAATTAATTCCTCAGAGGCAGCTCGAGCCGTGCGGCTATAAGCAGGCGTTTCGAGACGTGCGGCTGTAAGCAGGCGTCTTGAGACGTGCAGCTATAAGCAGGCGTCTCGAGACGTGCGGCTATAAGCAGGCGTCTCGAGACGTGCGGCTGTAAGCAGGCGTCTTGAGACGTGCGGCTATAAGCAGGCGTCTCGAGACGCATGGTTAGTCAGAGCCGTCACGGCTAGAGGACATAACCTATAAATTTATTAGATTCGATGATTCATCAGATATGAAACATAAAAGCAATATAGCAGCCAAAACTTCCAATTTATCTGTCGCCATAAAGTTCATAGAACACGAAAGTCCAATGAGTCATCGAATCTAATTTAAAGGTTATCTGTTCTAACCACAAGTCTCGAGACGCCTGCTTACAGCCGCACGTCTCGAGACGCCTCTAAGGAATTGCACCTTTATTCTTTAGCCATCTTCAAATAATCAAGCCATCTTCATAAATCACTCTACGCTACAAACCGTTCCTGAAACTGTAGTCTTATTCAATATGCACAAGTCTAGGGACTGTATTCATGAATGTCACTTGAATCATCATTTAATGAGAGCAAATTAATATCAATATATCTCTATAAGGCTGGCCACTAACAGTAGGATGTTACATGCATGCACACGTAATGTTTATCATGCATGTTTTGCCATCAGAGAGAGGCTTCTAACATAAAATAAACTACCAATAAGAATAAATGAAGCGCTGAAAATTACAAATTATGATGTTAAAAAAATTTAACCTGAAATAGAGGAGCGAAAAAAACAAAAAAAATCGGATATTCAAAAACCCGACCTCAAAAACCTTTTCTTGAAGCCTTTCGTTTTGATGACACAGCAATGTATGACGATATGTGTATCATGCATGTCCTACCGTTAGTGGCCAGCCTAAGTGTTTCTTATCATGAAGATGCTTCAACTATCATGTTCATGAGTACATTTTTCCGTAAATTTATGTTTTAAATGAATGTTCTTACTTTTCTGTAAGTTGTGTAATTCCGAATAATTGAATAAATAAATAAATTGTATAAAAAATCGAAATCAAATTGAACCAAGGCTTCAAGTATTACTTTCAAAAGTGATGGGTTTAATTGCATTTTCTAAATATTGCCCATAAGTGTCCGTATAAATTTCCTCCATGTATAAATATAATAAAATAAGTGTGTATAAATGAAATGTAGATGACTATTCAATTTTCTTTACAAACTTGAAAGCATTGTTTGAACATTTGTGGAATATTGGAATGAAGAATATTTGTGAATAATACTTTTGAAACACTCAACTTATTATTTCTATAAAAATTCTGTTACATTTATGAATTCAATTACAGCGTCTCATTCCATATTTATGGATTTAATGTGTTTCTTGACTCTCATATCTATCTTCCATCATTCAAAGTTCATCATTGTTTCTAATTTTTAATTCCTTGGTGGTGTAAATGTAAAATTGTTCATGTTTCGAATATTTGAATCATTGAGAATGCTTTGTCAAAATACCGTTATAGAAGAAGGCTTGGGTGATAGCCTATTTTTCTTACCAAACATTATATTTGGTTGATTTTATTCGATAATTATATAGATAGAGATGAGTAGAAATTTACCATGTAAAAACCCTGTTTGTTCACCCTTCATCATTGTTCACGATTCACTATTCAAAACTATACAATTATTCAAATAATTTTTCATTTATGATTACAGGTCAGACATGAAATCTCTGCTGTTATTGCTGGCACATGCTACACCAGAGACCATCAACTCGTACGTGAGCCAAAGAGACATGAGGACACCGCTGCACTATGCATGCACCATGGGTAACCTACCAATAGCCCAGCTTCTGCTCTGGGTGAGTGTTTACCTTTTTCAAATTCAAATTCATTTATTAATCGACATAAAAGTAATTACATCATACAAATTAATAAAATAAATGTTATAAATTACAATAAGCACTACCGACAAAGAATAATTTCAAATTGGAATGCGTCTATTAAAAGTGGTGATGTCTGTGACTCAACATATCAATAATAACTTATTTGAACCTATAAACTTAACGTAACCTATTAGGACAGTATTGAATAAACTATTTTATGTGAATCCCTATTTGATTATTTCTATGTAATGAGAGTAAGACACCTTCATTTCAATTTCTATGACAACTTTTAGTGTTGTAGTTAGCTTGAATTTTAAAAAACACTTATGGAGTGAAAATTCATTTACATTGGTAGTGACGATCGTTTCGACCTGTTGTTAACCACACATAACCTTGACATTAGAGTAAATTCCTACAGTCTGATGATGACCAACAACAATAGGTCGAAACGATCGTCACTACCAATGTAAGTGCATTTTCACTTCATAAGTGTTTTGTAAAACTCAAGTTTAATTTTAATAGTAAAAAAGTATGGATATGCAACATAGATATAGTAAGTTCCATTTTATAATAGCAGTATTTGATAAACATTTGTATTGCTATCCTCATCTATCATTCGATAATAGCGCTATCCTTTTCTAGCTCCGCAATGTTGCCAGATCGTTTTTCAACAATGTAGAAATATAATAAAAAATAGTTGATCTTAATTATTCAAATTTGTTATTAAATCGTTTAAAAATATATTTTCTTGGCGAGCAAAATATAATTGATTATTTTTAACAAGAATGAACAGTTAATATTATATAAGATATACCGGTATCAGCTATCTTCTATAGAAGGCAGTGGATAGGCAAAGATTGGCAACACTTATCTCCCTTCACTGCTATTATAACGTGCACCTCACTATTGTTAATTAATTATTTCAATTTTGTAATAAAAGTAAATTCGTATGGCTTTTGTTGGCTTTTGGGAGTCCCTTGCGGGAAGGTCCCACCGCCTGAATAATTTAGGCCGTCAATGGGCCTTACGACTTTCATACTTCTAATAATAATACTATAATTTTATAGTGCTTTTGTCAAAATAAAAATTATGTGTTTTGGTTAGTACAATACTCCTTGTAATTGTTAATTCGGCTGTCTTGTTTTGTGATCATTCAGTATTACAACAAAATCTCATTATTTTCCCCACGAAATAATTTGTTTGTGATCATTCTGTATTACAACAAAATTTCATTTTTCCCCATGAAATAATGTATTTGTCGTTTGTCTGTTGCAGAACAACGCAAACGCCAAAGCGGTGGACCACGAGGGCCGGACGTGTCTGGCGATGGCGCGGTCCGCTTCCCGCGGTCACACTCCCGACTCGGTCAGCGGAGGACAGACGAGTAGTCTCATAGAGTTGCTGCAGTCGTACGGGTGTGCCGAGTCAGCTGTGCAGTGTGCCACTCTATCTCGCCAGTCACCTCCTTCGTTGCCACACCAGCTCGACAAGCTACCTTCCAGTGTCATATGAATCGGCAAGCTATTCAAATAATCGCTCGTTTGTCGAATACCGTTGAATGGTACAGCGAATGTATGGTAAGGTAATTGGTCGTTTGTCAAGCACCATTGTATGGTACAGGTTTGGGAATGTGTAACAACCGAGTAACAAAGGACCTTTTCAAGTACAGTAAAGGTATGTAACTGGTTGGGGAATGTGTTACAACTGTTTAACAAAGAAACTGTGTTAAAAATATGAGATCCATTGAAATTCTAAATTCAACACTAACCTAACCTAGGTAGGCCTACAGTGAATTACCTAACTTGAGTACGGTAACTGTTTGGGGAATTTTGTTACAACTTTGTAACAAAGAAACAGTGTAACAATCTGTCAAACAAAAACTCATTGAAGCTTTCAAGAAATTCTAAATTCAATTCTAACCCAACCTAAATCATGTAGTAGAGGCCACTATATATTGTCCCTGTGTGCAGGATGATTAAGTTTGTATGTTGTAAGGTCAAGAGCTTTGTTACAATTGTGTATTGGTCTTGAAGAGGGATGTTCCTTGGGAAAACCACAAGATATTTGAAATTGAACCTACATGAATCATTTGTCAAATTAATTTTACCGTTGTACGGTACAATGAATATAATATGGTATGCTACAGTTTGGGTGTCTTTTAAACCAGGTCTTGATCTGTATCCTGAGGAAAAATCTTAACAAGTTTGGAGTTAATCATTAATAAAAAATAATTTGTACTGATATAAGGTACGGAGTATGTACAGTCTTGTAACAACTATTCTTGCATTCTTCTTTTGGTTTTGTAAAAGTCTGTACCTTTACGAAATTAATCTCAAGTTTAATATCAACCTAAATCATTTGTCAAATAAATTGTAAAATTTTATAGTGCATTGAACGTATGTTGCAATTTGAGTGATGTCGTTACAATAGTGTCGTGGCCTAGAAAAGGTTTCATCTTTGGACCATAATTTAAAGATTTTTAGTGATAATCTTTACTAAATCATACAGTGATATCCTACATATTGTGAAAGGATTCGAATTCCGTTTTTAATTGCCATTACTTGTAAAAAGCTCTTGAATTGCCCCTCATTTTTGTCAAATATTATCAAAGTAACCAAAAAATAGTATTTATTATTTGGAAAGTAATTCTGTTATAACTCGATTGACAGACGAAATTCCTACCCAACCATCAAGCCATCTTTGTATCATTATATGTAGATTTATACGTTGTCTATATAGTAATTTATAAATGTATCTTTCGAAAAGTATTAAATTAATTTAAGTTGTACATTTAAATAATTATTTATTCTATTATAACTTGTTTGATACCGTGAGAATGTACATTTACTTTTGTTCATTTTATACTTGTATACGGTAATGAATTTATTGTTGAACTATATCGTGTGTATTACTGTGATTGTTAATATATTTAGAACCAACCAAATAAGTGATTGTACAGATATCTTATCAGAAAGCTTAATTAGTAAGAAAAATCTAATTAATTATACTTGAATTACTTACTGCTCAATACTTTCCCATATGGTATGCACCAGCACTGCAAATTAGACATAAAACACATCATTAGACTTGAACGAATTTCAAATAATAGTGTTAGTTTATAGGAATATATTTATTGTTACAAACTCCAAGGCGAGGTTTCAATCCTGCAGGTTCAGTTATAGTAAAGTGTTCGGAATAATTGCAAGAGAATTGAGCTTAACTAAGAGTCGATTCAATAGCGGTCATCTCTCAAACTTTCTAAACTATCAAAAATAATCTCACAGACTATTGGTCTTTTGGCATTTTGCTCTTAGAAGTTAGGTATTTGATTTTGAGCTCTTTTGGTTCCAAACTGATTGTTACGATGATAATTGAAGTATTATCAGTATTATCATTCAGGTTGGCTTTTTATGTCAATGAGCGCCCACCATGTAATGTGTATTTAAAAACAATTTTTCAAATTATTCTCCCATTTTTAAAATTTCACATTCACAAATTTTATTTGGAATTGTTGATTCCTTCAACTACTGTCATTGATCTTATTGTTACTGTTGTATATTGCAGTATCGATGTATTGTGTATTTTATTGTATTATCATCCACAAGTATACTTCATAAATCGTGTCTATAACTCCCATTGAATTCTATAACACTGTTATGCTGAATAGTATTTAAAGCTCTATCCGAATTTACTTGTAATCTATTTTTGAAAATGGTCTTATTCTTAGTGTGGATTTATATTCACATGAATTCCATTCTATAAATTTATTTTTCTGATTTCTAACTTTTGGGGCCAATCATATGAATTGTTATGGGCTTCTATACAGTTATCTAATTTAAAATTGTGAATAACAATTATTAGAGAATTCGATGTTCTTGTTACTTGTAAATGATTCGTACTTGAACTTGCGCGTTTGTAATGAATTTGGTTGAAAAATGTTAGATCTTTTCGGGAACCGATCTCGAGAAAGCGCAATTGTTGTGAACTTTTATTGTATAGAGATTACATAAAGTACCGTTGAAATGAAAATCATAAACACTTCTTTATTCAATGCATTTTATTCACATTTTAACCATCAGGTTCAGTTTCAATTTTCCAAAAACATTAAAGTCCCGTAATATTATATATTATTATGTATTAAATTCAATATTTATTGATGCCTTTCCCATTGAATCTCATTCAATCAATCACGCTCAATTCAAGTCAATTGTTCTCAATTAGTAAGTGATCGGAAGAATTTGAAATATGACTCTATAAATCCTATACAAAATTATTTGGTCATACATGTCTTAAATACTGTAATGCAATAAAAATTGAATCATTAATTGAATAAAATATTGTAAACGAAAAATACTAAAGGATTTTTTATAGGTTCTCCTTGAATGTGGAATTTGTGTTAAGCAGTTTAAAATGAAGAATCTATTGATTTTTTCATTCACTTTCCAGCTTCCACAGAAAGTAAACTAAGTCTAGTTTCTATCTTCCGGTTCATGGAACAACAATATTCATGGCAGCTTTATTTTACTGAATTACTAAAAAATGTAGCTTTATATATGTTACCTCCTGTCTTGTGTAGGCTAGCTATTCTCTCATATTCTAAAAACTTTTTAAAATTATTATTGCTGTCTTTGAGATACTTTCTGACATGTAATAAACATTTTTGTATGAAAATGGAATCTAAATATAAGAATAAATTGATGTTTAATCACTACTTGGATTGCACACCCTCATCAAATTTCAAACATAGAAACTATATACTGATATATTCTTGAATCTTCTTATTGAAAATAATTTCCTTTCAATTCTGCAGAGTTCTAACAACATTGATTGAATTATTCAGTTTAGAAAAAATTCTATGATTGTAATCAATGTATTGTATTACTGGCATAGATCTCATAGAAAATATTAAATAATTCAATGTTATTGTGAATGTGTATTATAAAATAATAATATTGTTATTATGCACTTTGTATATTTTATACAGTATTGTACACATTAATATTATTTATGCAACATTTGCATACAGATTAGAATAATCTAATGAATTTTTCACATGTTTTATAGATTTTATTATCGTTGTAAATAATTTAGTGTTAAATTTTGGTATGAAAACGAAAATTTTATCTGTTCATTTTAAAAATAATTTACCGTCTGAAAAAGATAAACTTCACAATTATTCAAAAAAATTTGCTTTGAAAGCTGTTAATAACCGTGAAATAATATGATGTTAATCAATGTACTGAGAATACATTGTATTCTCGGTACATTGACGTTAATGATCTTAAATTGATCGTTGACAATATTGTCTTGATTATTTACGAAAAATTGGAATATTGTTTTCTGATTGATTTAATATAATAAAATCATAAATATTGTAATAATTTTTTATTAATAATAATACACCAATTATTGGTGTAGTAAGCTCTGATAATTTTTTTGGAATAAAGCAAGTAATAGAATGGTAAATTCGTATGGCTTTTGTTGGTGGGGAGTCCCTTGCGGGAAGTAATAGAATGGTAATAATTTATTTTAAAATATCAATTTTAGATTGATGAATTATAAAATTTGTTAATTTTAGAAGTGATCCAGTTGAATAAGTATTGTTTTTTAAATCAATTTCAAAACATCTTGATTATCATGTTGTGATAGTTACACGATTTTTATCTGGAATTTAATTTCTTCATACGATTAGTAATTTAATTTTTCAAGGAATTAATGAAGTGCTTCAATTTGATGCTATTCTCAAGTTGTTTGAATACAAATGAATTACATGTGATCATTCCATAATATAGATACACTACCATGCCCCCAAGAAATTCAAGTAAAATTGCTTATCTTGTAAAATTTGTTTGGAAATTGAAATTGAAACATCACCATCCTCACTAATTATGATTAATGGATTACTGTATTTCCAAAAATATTAAACTATGCTTTCAATGATCGGAATTTCAGGTGTAAAATAATATTGTGAATAAACTATTCGATTTTATTCATTTCGAAGTTCGGGTTTCTCAACGCAACAAGTGGAAGGATACCAGTATTAACATTTTCATCACAGCTTTTTAAAACCAAACTTTTTAAACTTTTAATTAATGGATTTCAGATTTCAGCTCTCAAAAAACTTTTTCAAGGAATTATTTTAATTCTTAATTTTGGTCTAATGACATTAAATTTTAAATTATTATTGTTCAAATATTATGTTGTAATTTGTGTTTTTTTTCTAAATAAATTGTTGATTTAATGTTCAAGGCAATACAGTTAAGGAGCCATTACAGTACAGAGTAATTCTTCTGAAGTACAGTATCTGGTATTAGGATGTATTTTTATTGTTATTGGGTAAGATATTGAATGTCTAACACCTATCAACTAAATTATAAGCATTGTAAAGCCTACTTCGTTTGGCTCTAAACAATCATTAGGAGTATTATTGTATTGTATGTTAGTTCGAAATTTGTAAGTTCACCACATTGTTTATAAATCAGTATTGAATTGTACAGGCTCAATACGATATTGAATGTATGTATGTAATATTTGTTGATTGAAATGAGAATCTGTACAATATTGGCCAAAGAAATATGATATAAAGAGAAGGTCCAAAAGTACTGTGCTTCCATTATTTTGACTATACCGATATCTCTGTATCAATCGCTATGGAAAAATGATGTCAAAGCTTGAATAATAGTTTCACTGGATAAGTTACATTTTCTCTCATGAAGATGAAGGCTGAATTTAAATTATTTTAACCGGTAACACCAGTACCTAGAGTTCCAAGGGAATAGTAGGCTATTCTCCCAGTTTGTTTCTAACTCCATAATCATAGTACCAACGTCAAAGATACCTGGATGAGAGCTGAATTCCAATACTATTTTGTTTACAATAATAATATCTCATGACAAATTCACAACATGTAGCCGAAAAAGTCTATAAGTAGTTTCGAATACAGTGACTATAAATAGAGTTTCTGTAGTTTCGAATACCTGTAAACGCTGCAGATGGAAAACTTAGAAAACACTGAACTAATAAAAAACATTTTAGTCATCATCTTGTAAAATTATAGATTATTTCTAATTTGTATACAATTTATACAAAGCTATTTATTGTGGTGTGGCAAACAGGCAATAATTTTTTTGCACCATCATTTTCTGTTCTAGGAGGGCACTCCCCCTTATTGTGCATCTTATAATAAGGTATAAACGTTTCGGATACTGTTCTAGGAAAAATTCTGTTCTAGGAGGGCACTCCCCCTTAATTTACATCTTATAATGAGGTAAACTAATCAATAAAGATCAGTTTTTCACTAATTCAAGTTATATGGCGTTCATTGTGAAATATTATTGTGATTGTTAACAATGATAATTTTCTATCAACTCAAGAGCTTTTACAAAGAGTTTCCTCATAATTTTAAGAGCCAATACAAGACCTATAAATATCAAATTATTCATTGAGTTAACTGAAAGTCATTTAAATCACATCAAGCAATTTATAATGCACCACCATGGTACCTATTCTGTGACCATGGTGTGCATGAACGATAAAGACTTTAAACATTCTTTAGATGTCAATAGCTTTCAAATGAATGAACTTAGCAATAGCTTTTAAATCACATTTTTCGAATCAATCTGTCTATATTTGTGAGTGTTGAGAAGAATGAAACATCCAACCGTTTTTGTTTGAAAAATCGACAAGCAACTCTATCGACTTTACAGACATCGGTTCCCACTTCCCAGGAAGTAAGTCATTAAATCACATCAAGCAATTTATAAAAAATCTGATGTGGCGCACTCACACAACTTTCCTTGCCGTTATGATAATTTCATCTCAAGTCTACTATTCAAAGATCTGCCAGCTGGTGACAGGACAATAACGCTGGAGACACACGAAGTCTGCTATCTCTTCATAGTGAATGATTTAGAATCAACAGTTTGCAATTGAAATAATAACATTTTCTCAAATCTCGAGCTTATTTTAAATTTTAGGTGAAAATGTCACAAAACATTAATTGTAGAAATTTTCATGCTCAATCTTTTCCACTTGGATTTTTTTGTTTAAATTGTATCTGAAGCCTGATAATTGGAAATCTAAAATCAAACTTTGCATAGATGGAGCGGAGCTTCTGGAATTTTTACAGATGTGGGACTGGTGGCAGTTGATAGAGCTTATCAATGACTATTTTAGGTATAAATTTGATCAAAATCGTTGGAGCCGTTTTCGAGAAAATGCGAAAAACCCTGTTTTTGACAACATTTTTCCCATTTTAGCCACCATCTTGAATTGCATTTGATCGAAATTGTTCGTGTCGGATCCTTATGGGGGAAGGACCTTAAGTTCCAAATTTCAAGTAATTCCGTTTATTGGGAGATGAGATATCGTGTACACAGACCCAAAAACTCAAGATTGTAAATTGTATTTTGAAAAGTGAAAGTGAGATAACCAACATTTTGATTTGGACATTATAATATAAATTGGAAATGGAACAGTTTTGGGCATGAGCCTGTTGTGCCTTTCCTAATGTTAAGTATTTCTACACAATGTGATGGATAAATAAATAAATAAATGAATAAAAACCACTTTTTTGGACTCAGGGGACCTTGAAACTTATAGAAATTTAGATATTGGGGTACCTTGATTTTTTTCGGAAAGTATCTGTATTTCGGTATTATTGATTCATCCTCTACCACGAATCTTAGTCTGAGATGGAAGTGTAACTTATTGAAATACAGTTTTGTATGCAAAAACCCCTGCTTTTGACAACATTTTTGCCATTTTAGCCGCCATCTTGAATTGGATTTGTCGAAATTGTTCGTGTCGGATCCTTATAGGGGAAGGACCTTAAGTTCCAAATTTCAAGTCATTCCGTTAATTGGGAGATGAGATTTGTACACAGACGCACATACAGACCAATACGCAAAAACCACTTTTTTGGACTCAGGGGACCTTGAAACGTATAGAAATTTAGAAATTGGGGTACCTTAATTTTTTTCGGAAAGCAATACTTTCCTTACCTATGGTAATAGGGCAAGGAAAGTAAAAAATCTGGTGTGGCGCACTCACACAACTTTCCTTGCCGTTATGGAAATTGATCACCTGACGCTAGTGTAAACCCGCATCTCAAGTCAAAGATCTGAACCAGCTGGTGACAGGTCAATAACGCTGGATACACACAAGATCTGCTATCTCTTCATAGTGAATGAATTGATAGAATCAACAGTTGCCAAAAGTTTGCAATTGAATAATTACATTTTCTCAAATTTCAAGCTTATTTTCAATTTTAGGTGAAAATGTTACTGGACATTAATTGAAGCGAAATGTCCATGCTCAATCGTTTCCACTAGAAATTTTTTGTTTGAATTATATCTGAAACCAGATAATTGGAAATCTAAAATCAAACTTTGCATAGATGGGGCGGAGCTCCTGAAGTTTTTACAGATATGGGACTTGTGGCAGTTGATATAGCTTATCAATGACTATTTTAGGTATAAATTTGATCAATATCGTTGGAGCCATTTTCGAGAAAATCGCGAAAAACCCTGTTTTTGACAACATTTTCGCCATTTTAGCCGCCATCTTGAATTGCATTTGATTGAAATTGTTCGTGTCGGATCCTTATAGTGTAAGGACCTTAAGTTCCAAATTTCAAGTCATTCCGTTAATTGGGAGATGAGATATCGTGTACACAGACGCACATACACTCATATATACACACACATACAGACCAATACCCAAAAACCACTTTTTTGGACTCAGGGAACCTTAAAACGTATAGAAATTCAGAAATTGGGGTACCTTAATTTTTTTCGGAAAGCAATACTTTCCTTACCTATGGTAATAGGGCAAGGAAAGTAAAATTTGTGACAAAAACGCCATTGATCATACTCTATGGTTTTCCAATCTATTCATTTGAGGACTGGTGATTAGAAAATGTATACTAAAGTGCATGGGCTATAACATATTATATTATTGATAAATTTTGTAACATTTTGGCTTTGCTAGGTACTTTAATTATTAAGTTGACATCCTTATACCATAGCATTCTATCATGTTTTAAAAAACCGCGGCTTATGCCCGTTAATGTCATGGTGTCTACTGAAATGGTTTCTAAATGCACCACCATGGTGTGCATGAACGATAAAAAATTTAAACATTTTTCAGATGTCAATAGCTTTTAAATGAATGAATAATCACATTTTTTCGAATCAATTTATCTAGATTTGTGAGTGTTGAGAAGAATGAAACATCCAACCGTTTTTGTTTGAAAAATCGACAAGCAACTCTATCGACTTTACAGACATCGATTCTCACTTCCCAGGAACTGCTAAAAATCATAATTTGGGCATTTTTCTACATGAGGTTAGGATTATGAGAGAAATTGGGCAAAAGGTAAGGAAGCTTGAATTTTGCCTTTTACTCTTGAATGGCAATAAATGCTAGTATAATCCACGAATATTAATATTAATTTCATCATTTCAAATCGGGAATTTTGTCATTGTAGTATGTAGTTAACAAGACGCTCACTGGAGCGCTAAAGTTTACCCAAATTTAGATTTATAGCCTCTCGTTTGTTTTTCTAGGAATATCACACTATCTCACTTCTATTCCTATATTTCCATCTTCTTTCTATGCTCTATGTAGATCTTGTTAGAAAATTGGTAAGCAAGAGAAGTACGAAAACCATCATAGAAGCGAGGCAAGGTGAGTTTATTTTATTGATGCTAAATTTAAAATAAACATATTTTAAAGTAAAGTCTATTTTACCAAGCGAAATATAATTATTATAACTCCTTAGCATATTTCAAGTTTTGTTAAATAAGTTGACTAGCCTACAAAAATAATCAACAGATCAACACTAGATTGTTATTTCTTGATTACTGATCTCTGTCTTGAGCTAACATGCTTTGTTTACAAGATAAACAGTAATAATTCAAAGCATTTTTCAGTTTTATAAGTTTAGTTTTATATAATGCAATTACAGAATTTCAATTAAAAGTGATAATTTTATCTGGATCGATAAGAATCGTTTATTGTTTATTCTTGACCAAATCCGACAAGATGAAAATCTATTTTGGTAACCGGTAAACAAAAACGGTGTTTATAATGCCATTCAAAACTGTAGACAATAAAAGGAAAAGGATCATTATTTGAACCATTTAAGAAAGGATAGGTTATGAAACAAGAATATTGAGCCCCATTGATTTCACGGTAGTAAGTTACGGTAAGTTGTCATTATCGTGAACATTTTAAAATGTATATTTCAGACTTACATCTTTTAGATCTCTTCATTAGAACTAACATAAATATAAACTTCATCAATTTATTTATTTTGTTGACTGCTGTTCTCTAATGCTATCTAGTGAGATTTTTGATTTGAGGTTAGGCTCATAGTTACAACCCCCTTTGTTACCCAATTTTGATATTTTATATAATAATTTTTTCAGTAATTAAAAATAAATTGCAGTCATTTAAACTGTGTCATTGTATCAAAATTAATTTTTGATTTTTTTAAATTTCAGCAAAGTTTATTTTGTTGATTATAAATTATACTTTACAAAGATTCGTATTTGGTATTTATTAATTCTATAACCTACTGTATAAAACTAGTAGTTCTTGAACGATTTCTTTTAGGCTTTTGCAATTCTATACTATTTCCATAACAATATTGATAAAGTGAATTAGATAAGTTAAAAATCAAAAACTTTTAGCCAATGAACCGTATACTGTAAGCTACTCTATTCAAGAACATTTCGCAAATTCAACTCCCAATTCATCATAATTAGTAAACAAAACTGCAACTTCAAATGAATTCATCCGTTTTAACATTGAACTCAATAAAAACTCTGCCTATTTGGTTCATTATCCATATTTCAATTTAGAATTTTTAATACTAATACTTTACCCAATCCAGTTTAAAAATAATTTAATATTTTGTCATTTGTTTACTTTTTCTATTTCATAAAGGAGCTGGCTGACAATTTTCCCCCTTTTTGGCCAAGTTTGCCAATTTTGGGCATTCCAGCTATTAATATTTATATTATGATACTACATTACAACAGTCTAAAATTTAAGATCACAAATTTCAGTTCACTTTATCACATATATATTTATTTTGCAAATCTATTAAATTTAAAATCTGTTTTTAATGTTTCGTGAATATATGGAAACTGCCGTATTGCTTTTGGAGATTACGATAGGCCGATTGCTATTTTTCGGTTTGTTTAGGATTGGTATTTTTTCGTTTCTTATTTATGCAAATCTTCTATTTGAAATGAAATGATGTCATTCATAAATTCGCAATATTAGTATTGCAATGTAGTTTTTTCATAATATCCCACTAGTAAACTGATTGAAAATAATTTGAGACGGATAAAATTGAAAATGAATGAATTTTGGCTAATGAAGTTGGTAGGCTTATACGAGTTAAAAATGTGAGAACTGAATTATAGATTCTAGAGTGATTTTGACCTGTCAAATGAATTTGACTTTGACCTGTCAAATTAATTTTACTTTGACTTGTCAAATAATCTTCACTTCCATCAGACAAGGACTGTGGAAAACATTTTATTTAAATATAATTAACTTTCAATTTATTCTAAAAAATCTTATCGTAATTAACTCAAAGCAGCTGAATCCAACTACTTGAACAAAATTACAGTTTATCTCTATGGATATGGTAATTGACAGATGAGTATCAGAATTTACTTTTTATTCATTACAGGAATGGAAGAGTTAGTATCCACCTACTGTGATAGTAGTTGACAAGTTCAGTTTTGGAACGAGTCTCTACATAACAACATGAAGACGTCAACCCATCCGGTGCTTAGCCGAGGGGCTGGAAGTCACAACCTTGATACAAAAACTATTCATCATCACCAACGCAATCATCAACATCAACGTCATCATCCAGCAACCACAACCAATCATCAACAAAATCATTCGCAAAATCATCATCAACAAAACCATCATCCCCATCATCAACTGCAACAACAACAACAACAAACTGCTCAACAAAACAACAGAGTAGTGAGGAACTACAAGTTGCTGGTTGACCCTGTGCTGACGAAAGGGTCGGCTAAGCTGTACAGGTATGACGGCCATGACCCGACACTCCCTCCAGTGCAGTTGCGGGACCCCAGAAGCAAATTACCCAGGTATCTCAACAGACTCGACTTTCTGGAGCTTCCTGTGCCTAGGTTCAAAATTGACACAAACTATGTGGGCATTCCACCACCGTTGGAAGTGACCTTGGTCAATCTAAATGATAACATCGATCACGCTTTTTTGAAAGATATGGCACAAAAAGTTGGTGGTGTTATTGATGAGTTGTTAGTGTACTATCACCCGATGAACAAGAAACATTTGGGGTTGGCTAAGGTTCTTTTCGAGGACACGGAATCCGCAAAATTGTTTGTGGAAAAATTTAACAAAACTTCTGTCATGGGTAAGGTGCTTGATGTTTTTTTGGACCCTTTTGGCAAAAAATGTCACAAAATGTATGTGGAGTGCACTGAAGAGAAAGTGTTTCAAGTTAGAAATAATGAGAAGAAGGATGATAGGTTGAGGAACCATCATCATTCCACCGGTGAGGAACGAGTTACTACTTCATCAAGTAGTAAAAATGATACCTATATTGCTAAACCTGTCATGAATGGCGATAAAAACTTACCAGTGAGTAATTCGGAGCTGTGGATGAAGAAAGATAACACTCAAAAGAATCATTCCAGTTATAGTTTGAAACATGCTTCACAAACGCATAGTGACTGCAAAGCTCAGTGTCCATCTAGGGCTTCTACTTTGAATAGCTGTGATCAAGACTACTTAGTTGTATCTAGTGCTAGTGAGTCGAGTAGTTATGCAGGGTCTGACAGGTCCAACTATACTCCCAATAGCAATATGAGTTGCAGCACTCCTGCTTCATTGCACCAGCCCTCGCCGACTACTTTCCCTCTACAAACATACCTGCCGCCACCACCTCCTTTGCATTACAACAATGCGATGTGCAACTCTTTGCCACCTCAATGGAATCCACCACCGCATACCGTGGAAACCTACCATCATCCACCACCATATGTGATTCACACTCAACCTAAAATACCTCCACTTCAAGATAAAGTAGATTCGAAAGAGGTTGCTACCAAGAGTTTAGATTTGGATACGAGAATTGAGAATCTACTCAAGGAGAGTTCAATGACTGGAAACGTTCCATCGTTTTTGAAGATCATTAACAATGATTATGATGAGTCTAAGAAGTCTCTGGTGAAGGTGAAGATGAAGGCTGACGGTAAATCGAAACGTAAGAGGTCATTTGATTCTGATGACTATTTGCAGTATTCTCCTCCGCCTGCACCCATACACGAATCTGCCAATTCTCCGTTATCGACTCCTCCCTCGCCGTTCATCTCCAAAGACATTTACTTGCAGTGCTTTCAAAGTGGGCTCGAGTTTGCTAAACGTGCCAGGAAACAAGAACTTTTGGAAACCAACCAGTTGCTCGGGTATGATGACAAAATATTTGGTTTAGATGAATCATCAGATGACAAAATTGGAACCGGTTTGAAGGAAAAGGACATCAAAAGTGATCATAAGTTACCAAATTGTGATAATCAACCTCTAGTTAACCAACAGTGCCTGTCTGGTTCATCCTCTGTCGCCAACACCACTGTTACTAAACTACCGCCAGTGTTGCCATCTTATGATTTCGCCGTCAAAAATACTATGTCTTCCAATTATCCGTTGACTGTACAGATTCCAGATCCCTACTGGCAAACCCATAAACCTCCTCTGACCTACTATGATCACAGTTTAGCCTATACCATGCCACCCGCTTTCCATCTGCCACCTCCTCATCCTCATCATCATCCTCATCATCATCATCCTCCTCCTCCTCATTTGAATTTCCCGCCCGCTGCGGCGTTTCTGAGTCGTACTCTACCCCCGCCACCCCCTCCGCCTGAACCAGTCGTCGTCCGTCCTCCAGACCCGTTCATGTTAACTATCAACGCTGTCGTCGATAAATTAATGGTCGAGCTAAAACAGATCCTCAAAAAAGACATCAACAAAAAGATGATTGAAAGCACTGCTTTCAAGGCATTTGAGATGTGGTGGGATGATCAGGTGTCTGTTTCCAAGGAAGGCGAATCTGTTCAGGTTAAAGATTCTAGTCAATCAGCTGTGACACATGAAACTGAAGGTACAACTACTGCAACAGCTACTACTTGTTCCAAAAGTAGTGAAACTATAATTACGGCAATGCTTGAAACAAACGCACTGGACCCCATTGCAATGGGTGGCTTGGGTCTTGGATTCAGGGCTGCAATCCCTAAAATGCCTTCATTTAGGAGGAAGATGAAGGCACCGTCACCTCCACCCATGGATGAGTCGTCGTTGGCAGATGAAGTCAGTGATCACGATGAAGAAATGGTGCTACAGTCAGAATCCGACCTCCAGGACACATCAGTTGACGTTTCTCAGTCGAAAATTGAGTACAACGAAAGTGAAATGCTGCCCTCCCGACGGTCTTCCACCTCCTCAGCATCATCTCCCTCGTCATCCTCCTCCTCACAGTCAGAAGATTCATCGAGCAGTTCTGATTCTTCTGAAGAATCTGGCTGTGAGGAGGATCAACCAGAAGATGATAATCCACTGACAATGATCAGTATTGAAGAGATTGAAGACTACCTCGGATGTAGGACGCCTGACGGCCAGTCTACACCGATACCTGAGGAGTTGGACTCATGGTTGGATGAGACTCCCACTGAGACTGATGAGGCTAAGACTGATCTCGAGTTAGATGCTGTTCCGAGTCCAAATGAGGAGAAACCTGAAGAGAATATTGACAATTGTGAGAAAGAGCAAGAAACCTGTTTGCCCGTTTTGAAAGTACAGTTAGAGAAGTTGAAATTCAACGGAGCTGTGGTTGATATTAGGGATAGTGCTGTAGAATCTCACAAAAAAGAATATACCGAACTGAAGTTGGTTGATGAAGTCAATGATGATAAATTGAAAGAAATATTCTTCAATGATCACAAATATGGTAATGAACCTGCAGAGGTGATGAATGATGATGTTGAACCAACTAAGAAGACGAAATTGACGGTAAAAGGATCATTCACAAAGCGTGACATCATTGATGAAATGAGAATAATGTACAGCTTCCTCACAGACGGTATCGATAGTGAGGATATTGGATTTTTGAAGCGGAGCTACGAGGCACTGTTAGCAAACGATCAATTGAGCTACTGGTTCAATGACACACATTGGGTCGATCATCCAATCACAGCTTTAACGTCGGTTAAGAAACGAAAACCGGATGACGTTCCGGTGCATCCCAGTGGCTGTGCGAGGGCTGAAGGCTACTACAAGTTGGATGTCAAGCAGAAAGCGAAACATAAGTACCATTTTGGAAAATCTATACCCGTTGCGTCTAGTTTGAACCTCGACCAAGAACCAGGGCCTTTGAAGTGTTGTGGAACTAAGAAGCAGGCTATCTCGAGGGAAGCGAGGAGTAACCAACGTAGATTATTGACAGCGTTTAGTACGTGTACTGACAGTGACCTGTTGAAGTTCAACGGATTGAAATTCAGGAAAAAGCATCTGAAATTCGCAAAGTCGGCCATCCATGACTGGGGCTTGTTTGCCATGGAACCAATAGCAGCAGACGAGATGGTAATTGAGTACGTAGGACAAATGATTCGTCCCGTTGTGGCAGATGTAAGGGAGAGATACTATGAAGCAATAGGAATCGGCAGTTCATACCTGTTCCGAATAGACTCTGACACAATCATCGATGCAACAAAGTGCGGCAATCTATCGAGGTTTATCAATCACAGTTGTAATCCGAATTGCTATGCGAAGATCATCACAATTGAGAATCAGAAGAAGATTGTAATCTATTCGAAGCAGGCGATCAGTGTGAATGAGGAGATAACGTACGACTACAAGTTCCCTATTGAGGATCAGAAGATTCCCTGCCTGTGTGGAGCCCAGGGATGCCGTGGAACCCTCAACTAAGCGATGATGAGTGATTGAAAACGACTTGTTTGGGGGTGAGTACTTGCCAATGCCAACAAAATGTATTCATATCTTGATTGTAGATTATCACGTGTGTGTATTGTGAAAGTGACAACGTGATCCCTAATTGTGCATTTAATTTCGTGTATTAATTGTGATAGATTAGTAACTATTACTTTTTGTGTTACTCTAGAATCTAAATTATTGCTTTAAGCTCCCATCTTGCAGAATGTCTAAAGAATCCAATTAATACTTGTTTGAGAATTGATTGTTGCACATAACTACTATATTATAAGAAGCTATCACCTTCTTTATTACTATGAAACGTGCTTCAAACTGTAATCATATATAGAGAAAAATAAGTGGAACAATATTTATTATTTTGAATGAATACTTAACATTTTATATTTCATACAAATACAGCTTATTAGCATATTACTATAAGTTTTTTAGGATGACACTAGGCACATAATGCATGAAATTGCATGATCATCATTTTAGTGTTTTACTATGTCTATTCAATATTTTCAAGAAACTTCTTTGTTGTTATATCATCTCATAATAAACACTTCTGTCGTACACTACTTATCACCTTATTATTCTAGAAACTGCACTACACCTCAAGATTCACCCCGTAAAAATGAGTTGTATGAGATTTATTTCTGACCAGCTCTTATAAAGGAAGTAGCCTAATTGATTATTCAAGTGAATAGTGAACTAATAAAGTGAATAATTTACCTAGTGTAATTATTCTACTTTTCAAGATTCAATGTGAATTCAAATTCAATAAGTTAGATTTCCAATTCTTAATATTAACTTAGTTTTGATCCAATTCAAACGCTATGTTAGGTTTATTTACGTGTAAAATTTATTTCAAGTTCAATAGTGTAGTTGTCACTGGAAAATCAAAATTTTATTTTCACTACATTGCTCTTTTAATTTATCTGAATAATATTTTTTCAATAACGGATGAATTCATTTCTTGCAGTTGATGCTTGTGTTATTTTCAAGAAGTATATCAGTGGTTGATTTGGAACTCAAATGGTTGGGAAATATCATTCTCTCTATTATTTTACAATAATAGCCTAAACGCACTCTAGGTATAGATAAATTGTAACTATAAACAGTATTATTATCCAGTATGTATACTATATAAATATTACTAGAAAGGGATGTTAGAAAAAAATGTTAGAAGGACTTTGACAAAAAAATTGGCTAAATCAAGTGCTAGTGAACTACTATCTAAAATATAGTTTTATCCACTTTGAATACTCACTATCTCTGTTTGCTTGCACTATTGCCGTTCATTCATAATTGTACTATCTAAACAATTTCTCCCGCCATTCTCCCCTCCAATCCTTTATCTAACATGAACCACTTGAGACCAGCTCAGACTTTGAGCTAGTGTCTCAACAACTATCATTGAAGAAGCTCGTTCAATTATACTCTACTCAAGTGCCATGTTATTCAAGTGCTCTTAGTGTCTAAATTGTACGTATAGTGAGTGTAGAAAATCACGTTTTATGACTTGTGATCGTGTGAAATATCTTTTATAGTTAAATTTTAATGTGATGAATTGCAAATTCAAACCTCTCTACTTTTGGTCAGTCTTAGTACAGAAACTGCATAATACTTGACAAATGTCAAAAGGTCTATCTATACTAAGATTTTCCTTGTTAAACTGCCTCTACTAGATATCTGTGCTATTTTTCACAATTCTTTATTATTTTTAGAAATCGATTGCTCTATAGAATATTATACAATAAATCAATTGCTACCGTATATCCTATCATTTTCGCTTTCTTATCTTTGATTATGACTAATAGGTTATAATCATAGAGAAACGATAGCATAAGTAGATATCCCATGGTATAGGGCGTTTATGTCGCAACTTTTACTGTTATCCCAAGCCGATAGTTCACATAGTTCTTTCCTATGCAGCTGTGTGACGCTGGTAGTCTCAAATTGTGCCGTTCATACACTATCACTCCAACAAAACAGTGGAAATTGACAATAATCGACAGTAATCGGCTTGAGATAACAGTAAAAGTTGCAACATTAATTCCCTATACCATGGGATATCTACTTACGATATTGTTTCTCTATGGATATTCAACAGGTTAATTCAATTGAAGAAGTTGGAGTAGCCTCAGTAAGGAAATTAATATTTATTTTGATCTGAAATAGATCATATTTCTTAGTGTGACACTTATCCAAGTTATTATTAATTTATTTAATATCGTACTCAGTTATTGTACACCAGATGTAGTATTGATTCATTAATTTGTCTAGCTTCAGTTAGTAGATAGAATCTAAAAATCAATATTTTTCAAATATTAAGCTCATTCATAACCAAGGAATACTATAATAAAATGTAGTGTTTAATAATGTTATCTATTCTGTTTGTTTCAGTCATATATTGGACCTATTTTAATATCGAAAAGAAACAAAAAAAAGTGAGCGTGAATTATTTCCTGATTGATATCATCCAAAATGTCCCTCGAAGCGATTCAGTATGATAATGGAAAATTAAGAATTCTGGACCAATTACTACTCCCGACTACGACTAAATACATTGATATTGAAAATGTGGAAGATGGGTGGAAGGCAATTCATTCAATGCAGGTATGTTGAATCAATGTGCAACTTCCACAATTTAGAATTTACCAGTCCCAGTGTTAATGGGGAAGGATATTATTTTAAATCTTTTTCAGAGAATCAACTGTTATTTGTTGAAACACTGCTGATTTATTATGTAGTTACATCACAATATTATTATCATTACTCGAATTGTATTCAATTTTTATTTTCTTCATTAATTAATTTTTCATACTTTTAAAATTCCAAGAATAATTAGCAATACTGTCATTTAATGTAAATTAGTGTATAGGCCAGTATATATTGTAACATAAAGAACTCTAAATCTTTAATGAATCATATTTCAAATTGAAGGGTGTGTCATAATGGTTACTATGCAAATGGTTTCTCTGATGTTGATTCTTTATTATTTTGTTCATTCTTTAATACACTTGATTCATAGAACATGTTCAATAAAAGGTTTAAGAATAGTATTTTAAAGATAAAATAGAGTTTAATTGGCCATGAATAATGATGATACCTAGAAGTATTAGAATGGTATCCAGGGTACCGACAAGTATTAGAATAAAGCTTTGTCCACATCACTAAGAATCACATGACTTGGATTAGAGTGGGAGCATTTTAACCGTGGCTAAATGGTAGAAATCGCCGTTATGCAATTCGCAGTGATGTGCGATTAATCGTAGCGTGGATCAACTGAAGTTTGCCACAGAACAGAGCATAAAATCCATCTAATACAAGTCGTACATTTTCAGTTCAATTTATTTATCTATTAAGTCATGTACAATTAGTACACTTATGAGAGAAGGCTTATGCCCAAAAACCCTTCTCAAATGTATACTACTGTATTTAGGGCCATTTATAAAAACTATAAGTTATAAGAATTCTCACGGCCAAGAAAGCAAGTTTTATTGTACAAAAAAGAGATATGTGAACTACTGGTTTAGAAATAAATAAAGACAGGTTTTACTTTCAATTCAATTCATTCAGGGCCGTTCTTATAAACTATTTCAAGTACACTACTCTCTTAGCCAAGAAAGAAGATTTTATTTACACAAACTGAAAAAACGTAAAAAAGCTAATCCATAGTTTGAAAAATGCCGATGTTATTGTTTTTTAATTATGAAACTTGTTAGTTTTTCATCTATTTGAAAAATGTTCTTTGTTCTTCATCCCCAGGTCAAAAACAGTTCAGTGTAATCCAATGAGTGCTCAAAATTAATCAGTTCATCCTGAAACTTGCACTTGCATCTATGTGACAACTCCTTTAATACGACTCTCTTCTTAAAATTTTTTTCAATTTTATTTATAAGATGTTGTCGAGTTCACAGTTTGTAATATTAATGCATCATCTCATTTTTTTATTTTCCCCTGTACCGTACTGATTATCAAATTATTTTTAATTTCATCTTCATTAACTTTTTTCCAAGCGATTATTATTATTTTCATTTATTTCAAAGTATTCCTTTTTACTTCAAAATGTATACTGTATAATTATGTTTATAATAATTAGTCTATCATTATGATTTTGATTTTCTTATTTATAAGTTTTTATTCTTAGTTGCTATATCTTATAACATTTGTATTGTGTAACTTGTGGCAAGTTTTGGGGTTTTACCTGTTTGCCTCCACATATTTCTGTACGGTATGTAAATAAATAAATATGGAATAGTTTTCATGATTATTTTTATTTTTTCAGGTTAGAGGCGCTCCTGCCATCGCTCTGGTGGGCAGTTTGAGCCTTGCCGTTCAACTGCTGAAAGCATCATTCACTGATAAGACACTTTTGCGCCAACAAATTGAGGAACAAATGAACTTTCTGATTACGGCGCGGCCTACTGCCGTCAATCTGAAGAATGCTGCCACAGATTTAATTGCACTGGCCACCAAGTTAGAGGCCGATGGAAAAACTGATGTCGATGAGATGAAATCAAAGTGAGTATTTTCAATTTTAAAGTGTTTTAGTGACAATTTCAAGGACTTACATTATTAATTTCTAGGATTTGAATGATACTATGATAATATCATATTATGATATGGCTATTAATGATATGGTTATTATTTGTATGGACACTCTTATATTGTGCACAATGCTTGTTGAATTTCTTCATCCACCAAACTCCACACTGGTATTCTATCTCCCTGACTGTTGGCAAACTCATTTCTGTTCTCTTATGCTTTTATATTGTTATTGCATTAATACCTCAGGTATGGTCTAATGTTATGTTTCTATCTGGAATGCTCCTCCCGTACTGTTCCAATAGTTTAATCCCCGTTTGTGCTAAGTGTATATCAAATATTGGTCTACCTATTTACTTCTGGATGGGGCAACTAGTTTTTCTAAAAACATATAGTTGGCTGTCTGATGTCTTTATTTTCTTGGGTCAATTTGAGTCAAAAAGGGCTTTGAGTATCGTTGAAAATGTATTAGAAACTCTACAACTGAAAAACAATACGAATTTTCAAAAATCAAGCCACAGTTTCATGCCTTAATTTATCCGATTAAACACTGTATTTCGTTTCAATTTTTCTTTCCATTACAAACTGCTTGTTAATAATCACTTTCAAATACTTGAATTACGACATAGAAGTCTGATTTTTATGATTGAAAGCTATTAGCTTCTACTCACGTTTGTGGAGCGCTTTCGGACGCTAATAGCTTTTATCATAAAAATCAGACTGCTATGTCGTAATTCAAGTATTTGAAAGTAACTATATTTCGATTGTGAATCTGAGGTTTTAGATTTTCAGTGTGACTTAAAATTTAAAATTAAATGAAATCTTTATCGTGGTATTTGAGGGTAACATTTTTACTTGAATTATGGTTATTATAGTAAACGCAAATTGGAGAGGCGAGTGATGGTGGTCCATCTGTGAGTGAAATTGGTAAATTTCAAGCTGTAAAAAAGTTCAAACAGTTCGTCTGCATCGTGTTTGTTTACATTTAAATGTCATCATAACCTGACTTCTTATTAAAAATATTTTTTTAAATGTTTTAAATTCAGTCATACATTTTATCCAAACCGAATAATTTGCAATAGACGTAAACATTTCAAGAACTAATTCAAGCCTTCATTTAGGCCCGCCGCAAAGTAGACGCACGCTAATCCACGAAAAGCAACCCACGCCGTGGGATGTTTTGTAAACCATTGCTATAGAAATTATTTATAATCGATCAGCTGACAAGTGGTTTATTCATTGCATGTATTTTTTTTTGAATGAATGAATTTTATTTGCCAAAAACAAAATACAAAAAAGCTTTACAAAAAAAAAAAAATGCATGGTTGCCTGTAAAGTTGGTATACGGGCGAAAGTTTTACGTGACAACGACTTTGAGTGGTAAAATAATTTTAATGTGAATATTCATTCCTATAGTTTTTTTTTTTTAAGATTACGTCCTAAAGACTCCAGTCATGGAGTATAAGACAAGTCATGTTATTTCATAATAATTCTAACACTAAGTAGTTCAACCTAGTTTAGGTTGAAAGGAATTCTTGTACACTATAAAAGCTCTATCAACTAAACATTTTTTAATTTGTTTTTTGAAAATCTTAAAATCATCATTACTTTTCAAGATTTGAGGTAGCTTGTTATAAAATTTCCTACCAATATAATCTGGTTTTTGTTCAAATAACCTACTATTGTGACCCATTATATGATAATCTGCTCTGTTTCGCGTATTATACTCATGAACATCTGAATTCTGGATCACACCACTCGTTTTCACATGCATTACAACTTCATATACATACAAAGATGGCACAGTTAATAGACCAAGCTTTTTAAATAAAGGCCTACAAGAGTCTAACCTATTCACTTTCTCTATACATCTGAGTGCCTTCTTTTGAATCTTAAACACCTGTCCATATTTTGTTGAGATGAATTACCCCATACTAAAATAGCATACCTAATATGAGATAGTATAAGTCCATGGTAAGCAGTTAACAGTAGTTTTTTATCATTCAGCCTAGCAAGCTGCCGCAGGACAAATACCCCAGATGATATCTTATTACATATCCTCTCAATGTAAGGATGCCATGTTAATTTCCTGTCCAATAAAATTCCCAAGAATGCTACTTTCTCTTCTTGGTCTAATTCATTTTCCTCTACAAACACATTTATTTCTCTATCCTCTACTGAATTATATTTACTTTTGAATTGTAGGAATTGACATTTCTTACTATTTATTGTTAATTGCCTTTGCTTCAAGAATTGGACAATTGACTGTACTCCAGTAAAAGCATTTATTTCTAGACTATCTAATA
The DNA here is from genome assembly GCF_014356525.2 of Nilaparvata lugens. Lineage (NCBI taxonomy): Eukaryota > Metazoa > Arthropoda > Insecta > Hemiptera > Delphacidae > Nilaparvata > Nilaparvata lugens. The sequence goes on along the minus strand of NC_052511.1, from coordinate 45,392,735 downwards.
AATAATTGTTAAAGATAAGCGATGTGTCATCAGCAAACAACAGGGCTCTGTGATCTTTTAACTCTTTTGGTAATTGGTTCACATACAACAGAAACAGTAAGGGACCCAGAATTGAGCCTTGAGGTACTCCAGCCTGGACCTCCAGTTTTTGAGATTTAATTTTTACTATTTCATTCCCATCCACCTTGGTAAGCTCAACACACTGGTTTCTACCTATGAGATATGTTCAAACCATTTTAGTTCTATACCATTCACACCTACAGTTTTTAGTATTTCCAATAATATTCTATGGTTCACACAATCAAAAGCTTTGGATAAATCAAGAAATATTGCGGCTGCCTTCTTACCTGAATCTATTATATCTATTAGTCTTTCAACAAGGGATACTATTGCAGTCTTAGTAGATTTCCCTTTCTGGAACCCATGCTGTTCATCACATATGAAATTAATTTCTTCCAGGTGCATCAATAGCCTATTAAAACTACTCTTTCAAAAATTTTACTTATTACATTTAGAATACTAATGGGTCTATAATTTTCAACTCTTTCAGAATCACCGCTCTTGAAAATTGGCAAAATTTTTCCTTGTTTCAGATCATCAGGGAAAATACCCTGCTCTAGTGAAGTATTAAGGAGATGCAATAAAGGGTCCAGTAATTCATTTTCACATTCTTTTAAAATTTTGCTTGAAACCCCATCCAATCCTACTGTTTTTTTGTTATTCAAATTTTTTATTATTCTTGACAACTCATCTCTTGATAATGCATGAAATTTAAATACCTTTTCAATTGGCTCAGCATTTAATGTAGTTGTATTATAAGTATTAGTGTTCAGTGACTTTTGGAGATTATATGCAACCTGTTGATAATACTTATTGAAAAAGTTACAAATGTCTATACTATCATCATAATTTCCATGTTCATCGATTATCCTAGGGACATTAGTAACTGTATCTTTTTGAGCTGCTCTCCTATTTCTATTAATTACCTCCCAAACAGCAGAGTTAAAATTGGTACTAGTTGTTAATATTTCAGCTGTTTTCTTACACTTAGCTTTCCTCACTTCTTTTTCATAGTTTTTCTTTAGACATTTGTATTTGACTTCACTCGGAGCATCCCTCACTAATTTAAATTCCTCATAAGCTTCCCTAACAATATTTCTTTGAGTAAGAATATCTTCAGTTATCCATTCATCTACTTTGTTTAATTTACTTTTTACTTTGACTTTTTTTATTGGACAGCATACACTAATGTGAAATCTTAGAGTATCAATGAAAATGTATTAGAAACTCTACAACTGAAAAACAATACGAATTTTCAAAAATCAAGCCACAGTTTCATGCCTTAATTTATCCGATTAAACACTGTATTTCGTTTCAATTTTTCTTTCCATTACAAACTGCTTGTTAATAATCACTTTCAAATACTTGAATTACGACATAGAAGTCTGATTTTTATGATTGAAAGCTATTAGCTTCTACTCACGTTTGTGGAGCGCTTTCGGACGCTAATAGCTTTTATCATAAAAATCCGACTGCTATGTCGTAATTCAAGTATTTGAAAGTAACTATATTTCAATTGTGAATCTGAGGTTTTAGATTTTCAGTGTGACTTAAAATTTAAAATTGAATGAAATCTTTATCGTGGTATTTGAGGGTAACATTTTTTACTTGAATTATGGTTATTATGTCTCTCTCTCTCTCCAATGGCGCTACAGCCCAAATCGGGCTCTGGCCTCAACCAAAATACGCCTCCATCCATCTCTATCTAACGCCGCTCTCTTCATCCCCTTAATTGTAACATTTCATTAGCATCCTTCTGCACTCTATCCTCCCATCGCTCCCTTGGTCTCCCTACAGGTCGTCTTCCTCCAGGCTGACCAACTAACACTTTCCTTGGCACTCGTGTTTCAGGCATTCTTTGCACATGCCCTGCCCATCGGAGGCGCATCAATTTTATGTGGGCCGATAATTGGGGCTCTGCATAAAGCTCTTTCAATTCAGCATTCGAACGTATGCGCCATTGTTCATCCTCGCAAACCGGTCCATAGATTCTTCTCAGGATTTTTCTCTCAAACACATCCAAGATACCCGCTGTTCTGGCTGTGATAGTCCAAGCTTCACTACCGTAGCAAACCACCGTTCTTATTATACTCTTATAGAGCTTTATTTTACATATCCGGTGTACATTTTTATTCTTGAGTATGCTCAGTAATGAGAAAAATGTGCGATTGGCGGCAAGGATACGTTTTTGAATTTCTTTTTGCTCCTCATTACAATTGGTCACACAACTTCCTAAGTACGTGAAATTGTCAACTACTTGGTAATTCTTCCCACCACATTCCAGAAATGGCCCAAGCTGATTCCTGTTATGTCTTGATTGGTTGATTGCTTATTATAGTAAACGCATATTGGAGAGGCGAGTGATGGTGGTTCCATCTATGAGTGAAGTTGGTAAATTTCAAGCTGTAAAAAAGTTCAAACAGTTGGTCTGCTTCGTGTTTGTTTACATTTAAATGTCATCATAACCTGACTTCTTATTAAAAATATTTTTTTTAAATGTTTTAAATTCAGTCATACATTTTATCCAAACTGAATAATTTGGAATGGACTTAAACATTTCAAGCACTAATTCAATCCTTCATTTAGGCCCGCCGCAAAGTAGACGCACGCTAATCCACAAAAAGCAACCCACGCCGTGGGATGTTTTGTAAACCATTGCTATAGAATTGTTCATAATCAATCAGATGACAAGTGGATTATTCATTGCATGTATTATTATCATTACACAGATGTCTGGAACAATGGTTTACAAAACATCCCACGGCGTGGGCTGTTTTTCGTGGATTAGCGTGCGTCTACTTTGCGATGGGCCTAAACCGTTGTAATTGCACAAGTGACGAGTATTTGTTTGCTTTTTTCTAAAACATAAATAAAACTTGATTTTAAAATTGTCATATGATTGATACATCTCCAATATTCAGAATAACATTTATGCAATTTACAGCTTAAAATTTACCAATTTCACTCAGAGATGGTGCCACCATCACCCGCCTCACCAACTTGCGTTTACTATAACAGTGTTGTCTGCTAGGAAAATGAATATGGGGGCACCGAGCTTCGCTTGTTATTTTTATTTATTGATAAACAGAACACAATTCTTTAAAATGATCGTGTTTATATTTTACAGCTGGCTATACGTCAGCTTATGAATTTCGGGGATGAGTTATTTTGATTTTCCACAAACCGAGTGCGTCTCACTCAATTTTTTATTATCCACAGACGACGAAAGTCTCAGCTGTTTTTCCAAGGATGAATTATCCTTTTAATGTCGTTCAGCCAGTTTTCCCAGGGATGAGACCTAGTGCAATCGAATTTTTATATCATAAACCTACTATGTTCCAAATTTCGTGAAAATCGTTAGAGCCGTTTTCGAGATCCGTTGGACATAAATAAATATAAATAACCAATTATAAAAATATATACAGAAATTGCTCGCTTAATATAATAGGACATAGAATTGATCTTGATTGTTGTTTTCAGATTTGTGTTTGCTATCGAAGAGATGCTGATCAAGGACATAGCGGACAACATGGCGATTGGGGAGGTTGGCGCGAAGACGATTTGCAAGAACGACGCGGGGGAGGGACTGGTGACCATTCTCACCCACTGCAACACCGGGTCGCTGGCTACGGCCGGCTATGGCACCGCCCTCGGTGTTATTAGAGCGCTCAAATCTGCAAACTTGCTCGGTAAATATTGCTTGATTCGTTTACAAATTGATTGCTAACATTAAAAGCTACACATAAAAGCGACTCTATTATAAATAGGTGGAGAATAAGGTCGCCGCTCCAAATTCAGACTTTTTCTCGTGACTGAACCATCAATACCATCACAAACACGGTATTCTAAAAGAATAACTAAAATATGGTATTCTTAAAGAATAACTAAGATAATTGAAACATTATTAATTGAAATTCAGGAATGGAATAGCTAGGGCCAAGTAGGTTTTTTCATTCCCAATCATTGTATGATGTCATTATGTCATTGATTAATAAATCAAAATTGTTTGTAGAGTAAAATACAATATATGTTGTCTTTAAGAATCACACAATATTTCATCAACTTTAATAATCAACATTAACATTACATCAACAGTACAAGGCAGTATTAAGCTTAGTTAATGAGAAGACTTGGATAGTTTTTTGTTCACGCAAAACAAAAGTTCAATGCTCATAACTTCATTATCGGTACCTACACTGAATTGCCATTGTAGTTGGTTCATTATGGAACAATTCTACATCTGTGATAAAGGTGTTGAACAGAATTTATATTTGGATATTATTATTATTATTTTTATTATTTTGAAGTGGCGGATTCAAGGATCCAAAGGTTCAAAGAACCCCACACGTCAACCGAATCTTATTGTGTTCACAAGAAGTATGTTAGTTTGGCAAACCAATACCTGTGTCCTTATAAGAACCAGGAGTTTAACCCTATGCTAACATCCCATTCATCACCTGGTTGCTTGTCGCAATCCAGTGTGATATGCTTGGCAGTCTCTTCAGACTGATTAGTCCTCGTGACCTACGTGAGTTCCACTCCTGGCCTTCTTTGAAGGTCCTTCCGCTGAGGAAGGGATGGCCAAGTTGCCTCTAGGGCGCCTGGCCACCCTTGACTCAGCCTCTTGACCCATATTTGTGCCTGGAGTTTCACCCATCTCTGGTCTCCTGGTTTTTTCTTTTTGCCCCTCCGAAACTTCGCAGGGTCAAAAGCCTCACCTCTCCCAAGAAGTTTTGCCTAAATGGCCGCCTTTCTTTGAGCAGTGGTGAGGTTTGGTCTCTCCACCCACAAACTCGTGACCCACGTGAGTTCCACTCCTGGATCTTTTTGTAGGTCCTTCTGCTGAGAGAGGGGACGCCAAACTGCCTCTTAGGCGCTTGGCGCCCGGCCACCCTCGACTCAGCCTCTTGACCCACATTTGTGCCTGGAGTTTCACCCATCTCTGGTCTCTTGGGTTTTTCTTTTTGCCTCTCCGAAACTGCCCTGATGGGACAGATCCCGTGGGTTTGAAGGCAAGGCAACTTCTGGAGTTGCCTTGGGGTCCCTTTTAATCGCCTCCTACGACAAGCAGGGGTACTGTGGCTGAATTCTTTGAACACATTCTTGAGTACGATGTTCGACTTAAAGCTCCCCCAAACCACAGGGCGCAAGAAACAAACAACCCACAGGGGGCTATATTTGGATAGAAACAATATCATATTATTTATCCTGTCATTCCCATTTTTATTTTCCAAATTAATGGGTTACATTTGGTTTTTAAATGAAGTGTTGATTTTAAGAGGGTCATAAGCGGGGTCAAAGTTTTATTGTTGAATCAAGTTCAATCTATTATCAGGTGTAACCCCGCTTTCTAGTTTACTTGCTTTACCAGTTACATTTTCAAGAGTATATGTTCAAGAGTGTTAAAATAAAAAGTAGAAGTGACAGTGTAAGGGTCGTTTGCACAGTGACAGTTTAAACTAAATTTCATTTCAAACTGGATTAAATCCGTATCAAGTCTAGTTTATTATAATGTGTTTCATTTTGAGTTCAAGCCACCAGCTGATGAAATCGAGTTTAAGCTTTGACTGTGCAAACGGTCCATAGTGTCAGTGTTAACAGTCAAAGTAGTGTGATATTGAGTGGGTATTATTGTAGTTGTTTTTTGTGTCTTTTTTCAGGTTATTGAACTGAATTAAAATTTGATCAATACTTTGAGTTTTTTAGTGGGAGAATTGACCATGTCTTTAATGAATTTGCTTCTTGTTTGTCAAAATTGAAGCAATTTTCGTGCCTTTTTCAGATACAGTTTCAATTTCTTGTCGAAAATACTACTGTATTTGAGAATTGTACGAGCATTGACCTTTTTGTAGCTTTGGCTGTTCCACTGAAAGTTGGACTCAACGCTCCGTGGAGGGAGAATAATTTTCAGTGGAGGAGATAATATAGTCCAAATTGGGACGTAAACGGAAAAACATGTAACTGTATGCGAACCTCGGTCCTCTGGTTCCATTCAGAGAAACAATTTGACGGGGTTTTCTGTAATCAGTAGGCTAGTTTTTATCTAGTTTAAATAGGAGAACAAATTTGATGGATTTAGTAGATAAGAAGTAGAATCAGGAGATTAATTGCGCGTGTGAGTTCAAGTACAGTGAGTTTTTTAATGCCGTATATCGAGGGTTGAATTATGTGTTTCTCAAGAGTCGTGTTTCTCAAGTTTAAATTGTGAACATGGTGAGTGCCCAACCACAGTATACATACAGTATGGAAACTCGGCTAGTACCCTGGCGCAAAAATCCGCCATCTTGTTAGGAAGCTCCGCATTGTAATAGTATTGATGGGAGGTTCGGATCAATTTACTGATCCGGATCAATTGATCTCGTTCACTGCCGCAAGCCAATCAGAAGACCAGGATTGGAACTTCCTAAGGTCACGTGACGTGTCTAGTATTTGTGCCATGTAAAAAGCATTGGTAGGATAGGCGTTTGATTGACAGTTTCCATTCTGTATCTATTCTGTGGCCCAACTTATGTTGATATTTAGCTAAAAAAAATAGTTTCATAGATTGACCGAGGCCCAAGTTAGAATGCAGCAAGTTAGCAGATTCCCGACATTAAATTTAAATTGATTAAACCTTCTTGTCCTTAATCAATTTCTTAATAACTTTTCTTAAAAATATTGAGATGTGACATGACTTTTATTAATTCGTTTTCAATAAACCTGAAGTTGAATTATTATAAAAATATTTTTCATTGACGTTCCTGAATCGTAGTCAGTAGGCCCATTTGCTAAGATAGGATACAATTATATGATGATGATAATCTGTGCATTTGAATGAACGAATCATCCACTATAAGCTCCCAACCGATCAAGAATTCGAATATAGGTTTCATAGCAGTATCAGTTCAGTAAATATTATAAAAAAGAGAAAAACGCCCCCTCCGTTTACAGTAGAAGTAAATTAATCAGTGTTTAATTCATTCATTATGAAGTTCCATAATATCTTGACAGGCATTCTACAAATAATAATGGAAAAACGTATCTCTTATTTGATAGAATTCAATGTGTGCATTCAAGTCTGTCTTATTTACATACCATATCATTGTATCTAGTTTTAGGCATTTGTCCAGTATTGTTGTATTAGTTTTGCCAATAAATTGAATTGTATTGGCATTGGCACAGAACACGTGTACTGCACGGAAACGAGACCGTACAACCAGGGCGCTCGGCTGACCGCCTATGAGTTGGTGCACGAGAAGATCCCGTCCACCTTGGTATGCGACAGTGCGGTCGCCGCCCTCATGAGGACCAAGAAGGTGACAGCCGCCATTGTCGGTGCCGACCGCATCACGGCCAACGGCGACACCGCCAACAAAATTGGAACTTATCAGGTAAAATTCATTGTTCCAATTGGTTTTTCGCTGAGGATGAGAAATAACTTACACGTTGGCTTGTGTGCTTTCTCTACTAGTAGCTGTGTGAACAGTAGACCTCGCGCAGTTAAAAACCACAGCCTCCTCTAATACTGTCTATCAGAGTGAATTATGTCCTGTCCTGACGTGTCGGAAAGATATCGGTGTGTAAACATAAACAACTAATGGCTGTTTGAGTTGTTGTATCGATAATAATTATTATTAATAACAACATTTAATTGTAAACAACTATGCTGCTATCATCAAAAGCTTACCGAGTTAAAAGCAGAGAAAAGTCGGTAGAAAATAATAATATGCTACTTCGAGTTATCAATTGCATGCCTCATTGCTGGCAATTAATAGTCCACACGACAGCTGATTTTTCACTAAGTTACATTGAGATATTAATTGCATGCGTCATTGCATACAATTTATAATCCACTCGACACCTAATTTATGATGAATAATTCTATAGACTGATTTTTACGGTAATATTGGCGTTCGAAGGAGACTCCTTTTCCTTTTGTATTATCCTTAAAATGCAAAATTTCAAAAAACCGTATATATACGTCGACGCGAAATTCAAAGAGGAACACACCTGTCAAATTCCATGAAAATCTATTGCCGCGTTTCACCGTAAATGCTGAACATAAATATAAACATGAAGAGAAATGCAAAACCGTCGACTTGAATCGTAGACCTCACTTCGCTCGGTCAATTATGATACCCACATTATTCCTAATATCAGGTGATATCTATTATTTTTTTGTATCGAATTCTCTTTTTACGGAGGATGATTCATAGAGAATAATTCATTTACAAGTATTCTTGTGTGTGTCTTCTCTATTATGATACCCACATCAGTTCTAATGTCAGGTGCTATTTATTTATCATCTATAATAAAGTAAAGAATTGGCTTATACACGTACGGGATAGGAAATTTACCTCTGAACTACTGGACTGATCAACTTGAAATTTTGCATATAGGTTCTTAATTTACCGTGGATGATTATAGGACTAGTAGTTATGTGAACAGAAGACCTCGCGCAGTTATAAACCGCAGCCTCCTCTTATACTGTCCATCAGAGTAGATCCTGTCTGTTTGTCGTGTCTGCGAGATATCGCTGTGAAACCTGCTAATGGCTGTTGGGGTTGGTGTATCAAAAATGCTAACATCAGAAGCTAATCTCCTTCAAGACATACTGGCAACAGGACAGCCAAGTTCAAAGCAGAGAAAGTTTGAGAGACAATACGATGTTATTTTAGTTATTAATTGTATGCGTTATTGCACGCGATCAATAGTTAATTTATTCACAAACCTATGCTCTAATGTGATATGTAATGTGAGGGATGATGAGGATCCGGACCACCGGTAAGTGATTTCCAAGCTCATAATTATAGCCAGTTAGTGAAGCTGATCTCAAGCAGTCATCCTTTTAATGAGAGAACCGAGAGCAAGTCACTTATTCAATGTGATCGATTTGATATGTTGATAACTGCTCCAATAATTCATGGATTCTCCTTTGTTGGAAATCTATGAGCATACAATATCGTTTTAATAAAGCTTTAGTTCTAAAGACAAAAGATACGAATGACGACAATACTCATCAAACCTGAAGTACCAAACTGATTAGCTTGAAATTTTGCACAAAGTTTCTGAAATTACCAAGGATGGTTGAAGGCCTATTTTTATTGATCAATTACAATTTAAAATAATTTCATTTTGTTTTTAAAGTATTTATCTATGTAATTGTGTCAATAGACTGAAAATCATTATTTTTTATATTTTTTCTCAATTAATTTTTCTATTCTCCATTTTTTAGATCTCAAAGTTAAGTTGATAGGATAAAACTTAATTTTCTGTAGTATAAAACACTCACACTAGAGGGTTGATAATTGAACGTTGTGGAGCAGAGTCAATTCCTGCTTGTTTGTAATAAATATAACTTGTAATAATACATTGTATATAACAATTCCCTTGCTAGTTCTATTTCTCTCATACATGTATTTTTTCCAATGTCTTGGTCATTCCGAGAGAGCAATTCTAATTCATTCACAAGGTATAAGGTATTATAAATTCTATTCAAATTTCCGTATTACCTACCACAAGCACTAAAGAGAAAAGCACCATTTTCCTCTTTGACATTTGACAGCTTTTATTAAATCGTCATAGTTCTGAAATTGCATCTTATACGGACACCCTCAATACCTATAGTGTAAACACAAATAAATTGAATTCGTTTTAGAACAAGTTGTGTTGTCTGGGTGAGTTGTACTGTTTTGTAGATGACTCAGTGCCTTGGCAGTTGTGCAGTGTTTTGAGTGAGATGACAAGTGCTGTCTGACAGGTATGACAAATTGATGATCAAGTATAACAACTTTCCAAGTGCTACGAACAGAATGCATCGTATAACCTAAACTAACCAAAGCTTTGCTCCAAAAATTGATTTTGGTGCTCTCATCAAGTTTTCCAATCAAGTATTACTGTCGGTTTAAAAACTTTGCCTTCTTCATGATTTATGGGCAACTCTCTAATCATGTCTCACTTGAATCGTTTCAAATCAATTAATTTATTTCCATTTTTTACAATATAATTATACAGAGCATGAAATTACCATAGTTACTGGAATAATTACCATATAACTGAAAAATCACAATCATACCCTGAAGAACATAACAAAAAATCATTTTATATGGAAAATATTCCCAAAGGTTACAAAAACCTGTTTGGGCAGAAATAACTACTTGAAATAAAAAAAGAATCGTTACAGTTAACACAAAGCAAATTAAGAAAGGGGAAAAAACTAAAAAGACAAGAAAAAACGGAAAGAGAACTTCGGTATTTCAATTCATCCCCTTCTTTTTTAAAAATCATATAGTTTGATAGTCCATCAGATGACTGTTATATCTCATTGAAAGGCAGCGTAGATAATACAATAGCCTTCGCCCTACAGCGAGATTTAGGTTGTAAAGTAAGCATCTGATTATCATTGGTTTGCTATCTTTGCCTGTCATGAGATCTCTATCCTATTCCAACTCTGCACCATTGCTTAATTATTGTTTATGCTAAGGCTCTACTCACACTTGTGCAACTCAAATCGTACGACTCCAGTCGCGGATACCAGTCTTTAAGACTAGGGTCGTAATATTTGAGTCGCGCTAGTATAATTAGTGCCTGAGTAAAAATATGATGAACTACCAAAATATTTCATCTCAATTATGAAAATGTATAATCATGAAATTAATAATGAAAGGTGAATTGTAAGCGAATAGTGGACAAGAAGTAGTCCTCTCGGAGAGCAGGAGTCACGCGTGCAGCAGCCAGGAGCGAGCTTTCTATGGCTGCAATTGAAACACCATCCTACACCGGTGAAATAATTCCACAACTCTGGGTCCCCTGAACTATTCTGAGTTTACAGATCAAAATCATTTTCTTGGTGAATAAAATGCTGTACATTTGAAATATGATCAATCATCGATAGATATTAATGACTAATTAAATATCGGATGAGACTTACCGAGATTACTTCACTTCAATCACAGCTATTTACTATAGAAGACGGTAGAATCGAAAAAGTTCTGACTATCATTTGGTTTAATTTATTTAATAGGTAACCCGTGCTCCGCAAGGGTTTAAAATACTTGATTTACTGAAATCTAGAAGAATTTAAAATAGGTTTTTAACCATCCTCGGTAAATTGACAATCTATATGCAAAATTTCAAGTTATTCAGACCAGTTGTTCAGATGTGGTAATGCGTCATTCGTGAATTTCCTATCCTGTAAGTGTATAAGCCAATTCTTTTCTTCATTATACTATTATAGATTTTATTTTCCTGTTTCCATTTTCTCTTTTGTTCAACCCCCGTTTCATTTTGGCTACAATAACACTTCCTCATCCTTTCGGCAGCAATGCCTTCATGCCTTCATTTCCACTATACCTTCATTTGACTCTTTAGCGTGAATCTCACTATAGACTGTCATAACATTATCTTATAATCAGGTGTTCCCGTTTTCAGGACTTCCAAATTTAAGACTTGAAAATATAAATATTTGGAACTATTGTACAACAAATTAGGGATGAAAACCACAATATCCCAGTTGAGAAGCTGCTGCAATTAATGAGGAATATTCAATACAGATTTTAATAATCCAGGAGGTAGGAATCTAAAGGAAGTCATTCTCTACCAATGATGAATATCATTAATTTTTCTTGAATAGCAAGTTTCAACTATTATAAAATTATTAATTTTCTGCCGTCCCTACTTGTTTTATATATTTTTCAAATTCCCGTTATTTTGGTTCGTTTGTTATTTATTCTGGCGATAACTTTTATTTAAATGGATTGGCAGATAGCTTATTGAACGAGCGTTAGCGAGTTCTCCCTTTTTACTTACTGATGGCCAAAGTCGTTGTCCGTCTATTTGTATGTTCTACAATAACTTTAGAAAGAATGGATCAATCAGCTTCAAATTTTGAGCGCGTATTCTTCGAACCTTTTTACAGGTCAAATTCGTTGGACAGCAAAATTGACTCACTCCTTCGTCCTTTTTTAAGGATATAAAAATAACATTGAAAGTGCATGAGAAAAAAATTGTTGTGATTTATCATTTAGTCAACTGAAGATTTCATTGCATGCAATACAACAATTTTTCCATTCATTTATTCATAACATCAGCTGGGAGCTATCACACAGACAGACGACCTTCATGCGCTGACACATGATTTCAGCTGGTTAATATACAACATAATTTACACTTTTTACCTAAAAAAACTAATACGGGTTGAGATATCAATGTGCTGTTTTTGCCAATCATTTTCTCTTGGAACTCTGTTTCGAAATCATGTAACACATGACCAACTTCTCATTTAAATAAGTGAATGTGGATTCGTAGGAGGGGCAAAGATGTTGAAGCGTAATTTTTCATTTCAAATAGGATCCCCTACTGTTGAATTATTCTTGTAAAATAAATATTGAGCTGTCTCCATAATTTTCACCAACTCTGTATAATTAAAAGTTGCGGGTTTCAAAGATTACAATTCAATAGTTCTTGAACGAGATCTCCAACCCAGGGGTCACTAGTAATTATTATAAATGAATATTTAAAATGTTTTGTTTTATTCTAATTTATACTTTTAGATTGATAATTTGGTGTAGAAATTGAAATGGACATAACTTATGTGTAATATTTGAAATTGAAACTAAATTAGGAAATTGAAGAAGTTCCGGACAATAGCCAGTTTTTTCTTTCCCGATCATTGTATTGTTTGTAACCGAATAAATAAATATTGTTTGTATTTGGACTGGCAGATAGCAGTGGTGGCGAAGGAGCATGGCATTCCGTTTTACGTGGCGGCTCCGTTCACCACGATTGACATGACTCTGCCATCCGGCGACAGCATTGTCATCGAGGATCGCCCCGCCCAGGAGATGACTAATCTTCAAGACATCAGGATTGCTGCTCCTGGTATGTGCATCATTGCTGCTCCAACAATTTATGTTTCTTTTAGTTCATTATCAGCTGATTGTTGCACCTGGGGCCTGCTTCACAAAGCTACAAGCATTGTTACCAACCATGGCTATGGACAAGTACTTGTAATGACAAATAATACTTCACAAGCGTTTCACAAAGAAAAATGGGAACATCTTGACAAGTTTACAAGCTCAGTGCCTCCTTTTACATTATATGTATACATGACATTGATCATTGTTGATGTTCTAAAAATCTAAGGCCCGGTTGCACAAAAGCTGGTTAAATTTTAATCCTGATTAATTTCAGGTGAACCAATCAGAGAAACCATTTTAAAAAGACGGCTTCTCTGATTGGTTCTCGTGGAATTGATCAGGATTAAAATTTAATCGGCTTTTTTGCAACCGGCACTAACTTTGTTTATTTGTTTACGATGTTAAATGGGATTTGTATAATGATTGTATAACTTTATGATATGTTGGATATTGAAATATTCATCCAAATATAGTATTCATGAGTAGTTAATAAAAAATGAAAATATATTATCAATAAAAAATGGAAGAATGATTCAATGCTTTTGTGAGTTTATACAAATATGATGTACATAATTAGTATAATAAAGTATATAGCTCCCATTTGAACTCATTAGAACAAGAATTTTTAACAGTTTTCATTTATAGTCGTCAAGTCGTCACTATATACATTGGTGTATGCAATTTATATTGTAGTTCTGATTTTTTAATATACTATTTGGGTACATAAGAGAAGTCCAGAACCAATTTCTTCATGCAAAATTTCCTTGTGCTGGATACAGGGTGGCCCAAAGACCTCGTATTTTCGGCTAATTTTCCAGTTTTCAGCTATTTCTGCCAAATCTCGTAATCGGACAGAAAAATGTGCTCTCGTCTTTTTTTTCAGTTAATAAAATTTTGGATAAAATGAGATCATTTGGAACTCTCTATCTCCAATGATTACTGAGTTATGATTTTTCAAAAATGAGTGAAATTTGAAGGAAAAATCAATTTTGATGAATTGAAGTTTTTAATCATCTATCTTTTAACTATAATATCTTCCAATTGTTACCATTTATATGTATAAGTCAAAATCACTCTGGGCGTATTTTTGTGCTCTACAATCTGAGATCAGGTAGAGCGCTCTATCTCATATAGATTTCCAGGTACACCTGACAACAATGCTCCTTGTATTGTGAAAAACACCTTATTTTCAGCTTCAACCATCATCACCAACTACATTGTCCTCACATTGACATAAGTTCATGAGATTATGTTCTATGAGAATCACCCATTAGATGCACTTCATTCCAGTATTTCCCAGTGGAGAGGCGCGCTTAAGGACACCTCAAGGATCAAAATTTCAAACTCTCATAACTTTTGACACAATGCTTAGATTTCATCGTACTACACTTCATTCTTCTCGGCTCGTCAAGGCGGTCCAAAATCATGCATCATAAGTCAAATTCGGTCGAAAAATGGAAAATTTATTGTTGAGTGTACTTAAGCCCATATTCCAATACACAAAAAATGGCCAATTTCTTTATTCAAAGCTGCATGTCTTGTGAAATACTTCTGTTAAAATTTCCAAATCTAGTGAAGATGTGAAAATTGTCCCCCTCTACCCACTCCAATAAATAATACTTTCGATTCCAATACAATTCGAAGATTTTAGAAATGGCGATTTCAGTTTTTACATTGTTTTTGTGATTTTACTGTTGATCAAGAGTTTCTAAAACGAATCTGATACATCATAGAAACTCACGATTGATTCCAAATTGTAGATAAATTCATCCTCTACGAGCTCAGTTGCCTAGAGTCCATTTTGGATCACTTTTCCCTATCATAGAACTGCCAAAACCGCTAATATGAGAAAAATATCTAACATTTCCGGATCTTTTTCAACAATCAAATCTCACTTTACGAACATATATTTCATAAATCTTTTACAGCAGATGAAAGAGAAAAATTTTATTGTACATTTCAAGATCAAGATATGATTTTTATAATAAGGGGTTACCGAGATACATAGCTTTGAATATAGAAATTGGCCATTTTTTGTGTATTGGAATATGGGCTTAAGTACACTCAACAATAAATTTTCCATTTTTCGACCGAATTTGACTTATGATGCATGATTTTGGACCGCCTTGACGAGCCGAGAAGAAGAAATGTAGTACGATGAAATCTAAGCATTGTGTCAAACGTTATAAAAGTTTGAAATTTTGATCCTTTAGGTGTCCTTAAGCGCGCCTCTCCACTAGGAAATACTGGAATGAAGTGCATCTAACGGGTAATTCTCATAGAACATAATCTCATGAACTTATGTCAATGTGAGGACAATGTAGTTGGTGATGATGGTTGAAGCTGAAAATTAGGTGTTTTTCACAATACAAGGAGCATTGTTGTCAGGTGTACCTGGAAATCTATATGAGATAGAGCGCTCTACCTGATCTCAGACTGTAGAGCACAAAAATACGCCCAGAGTGATTTTGACTTATACATATAAATGGTAACAATTGGAAGATATTGTTGATCAAAAACTAAAATTCATTAAAATTGATTTTCCTTCAAATTTCACTCATTTTTGAAAAATCATAGCTCAGTACTCATTGGAGATAGAGAGTTCCAAATGATCTCATTTTATCCAAAATTTTATTAACTGAAAAAAAGACGAGAGCACATTTTTCTGTCCGATTACGAGATTTGGCAGAAATAGCTGAAAACTGGAAAATGAGCCGAAAATACGAGGTCTTTGGGCCACCCTGTATCTAGCACAAGGAAATTTTGCATGAAGAAATTGGTTCTGGACTTCTCTTATGTACCCAAATAATATATTAAAAAATCAGAACTACAATATAAATTGCAAGCATACCCTTTTTTATGTTTATATTGACTGGACTATTATTGGTCATGAATGCTATAAATTAAACTTGATTATTCGCTTATTTTATTCACGCATTGTAATGCATGTGAGTGAACAAAATGGCGGCCTAGACTCGATCGCGTTGCTGCACGATGACATGAGATGATTTTTATTCACTTCATTGACTATAGTGAAGTCCACGTTATAATGGCGGTGGAGAAAGATAGAAAAACAGCGTTGCCGATTCTCTGCCTTGCCACTTCATCCATAGGGGATAGCTGATACCGGTATATCTGATTTAATAATAATATCGGGTCACTGAGCTTCGCTCCGGAGTACAAAAGCATGGGAGCATAAAAGCTTAGTTTATATTTATTTATTGATATCAGAACACAATAATTATCTAAAATTATTGGGGAAGCACTAACAGGCACAGCCCAAAACTGTTTTCCCTGAATTTTTATTTATACACTATAAATAGTCCAAAAAGTAGGTTATGCTTCATACACTTGAATTCAGGTCCAATTTTCAGTCTAAAAAATTGAAAACAGAAAAGTTCAAATTTAGATTGTTTACAAGCAAAATTGAATAATAAAATAAAGCTCACTAATCACTTAGAACTGTAAAATAATGATTAACTTTGAAAATTCGGATATACTCTAATTTAGAATTATATACTAGGTTTGCTACAATATTCGTTAATATAATAAAAAAATAATGGATCTTGAATAAAATCGTTGGTCATGTCAAGAATCAGATATTTTGATCAAGTCCATTAAAACTTCTAGACAATGTTTCTCGTGAAGTAAGCTGATTGATTGCAATAAGTTGTCAACAGCTGAACATAATTCTGTCTCACTCCCACACACGCACTCGACAGATGACGAAATTGTCAGCTGTTTTTTTAGAAGCATAGTTTATAATATTATTTATCTATTGATGAACAGAACACATTATTCAAAATGATGGGGGAGTACTAAAAGGCACAGCCCAAAACTGTTTCTTCCCCGAATTTTGAATTGACCGACTTGATCACCCTTATCTGATTTGATGACATGACCAACGATATGATTTTATTCAAGATCCATTATTTTTTGTTTTAAATAAAATTAGAGTACCTATATCAACATTTTCATACCTAATCATTATTTTACAGTTTTAAGTAATTAGTGAGTGTTATTTTAGTTTGTGAAAAATCTAAATTCGAACTTATCTGTTTTCAAATGTTTGGACTGAAAATTGGAATTCAAAAGTGTATGGAACAAACCTACTTTTTGGACTACCGTATTTGTAGTGTATACATAAAAATTCGGGGAAGAGACAGTTTTGGAGCAATTGAAAGACAGCTTTGGGCAATTGAAAGAATTGTGTTCTGTGTATCAATAAATTAATATTATAAACTATGCTTTTATGCTCCTATGCTTTTGTACTCCGGAGCGAAACTCGGTGCCCCGATATTAATTCTGATTGGTGGCTCGATCGAAACTAAAAGGTAAACGTCGACTTGTTTCTGTTCGTACCTTTACGGTTGTTCAACTTATGTTGTTGATTTTCTTCTGGTTTGTCATATATGTGTTTTCATTACAAAAAGTTATCTAGCTTTATTTAATTCTATTTGCTTGTAACTAACTTTTTTCTGACCTATTGTGACTTTGATTCACGTTAGTACTAAGTTGATCCATAGCAATATTCTATTATGATTGTTTAGGCATATCATGTTGGAACCCGGCTTTCGACGTGACTCCTGCGCACTTGATAACTGGAATAATTACCGAGAATGGTTGCTTCAAGCCTGGCGAACTGAAAGAGATTGTGCCCAAACATCAGTCTTGAAGTTTTGAAGTCTTGAAGCTGTCGCTTGAAGCAGCCTTCGCTGGAGACAAGCAATAATCAACGGTGAGTTGGATGTTCAAGCAGGGATTTATTCTATGAAATGAATACAACATTTGGTAGGGAATTGAAAAGCTATGAAATGATCAAAATTCGGATAAGTTGCATAGATAGGCTACTTTTCTTATCACTATATTTTAGAGTGCCGTCTTTCTGTTGTAATTTGCAAACAAAAGATCCTACCATGTAAAGTCTGTTCATACTGAATTAGTGTTTCTGTTAATATTTTTGCTTTTAAGTTCTATAGGCTCATAACACTCATTATAATAATAAGTTGCTAAATCCTCTTGTCTCAACATCGCCATTGTAATGCTCGTAATGTAAAAAGCGTATAATAAAGGCATCAATCTATCTATAAACTATTTTTATCGTGTAGCTGTGATATTTTGAAGGCGCTTTCGAATAGCGTTAATTTTATGGGGCACACATTTTATTTGCACATTGTTATCTGATGCTGAATTATGGATCAATTATGGAAATGTTTAAGTGTAATGAATGAATTTAAATTTTTCTCCAGAATAGAAATCTATCTTAAATAAATGTTTAATGAATTATTATCAGATACACAATGTTTGAAATTCACAAAGACCTTAAAGATGCATTGACTCACATGCAGCGCTAGTGCTGAAATCGGCCATTGAGGGGGCAACCTAGAAGATTATTACATACCAATGCCTTTGTAATCTATAATATAACAAATATATAGATATAATATATCGTAATAAAATACCCCAATGGCGGCCTTCAATTTCAAGTAAGAGCTATCATTGGGAAGACATAGGCATTGTGGGTCTATATCTCTTTAAGGTCTTTGAAAATTCAACGTAGTTAGCTGTTTCATATAGCATTTCTCACCAAGTTTCCTTTAGTTTTATTCTTTATTCTTGTGATTTTATTTCACTTTTCGGACTTATTGCTAATTAATACTAATTGTTATTATGTATTGATTCGATTCCATCAATTCTCTGTAATCCTCTTTCATATTTCATGCTCTTCATAAAACGTTTTGCTTCTTTTTTCCAATTTCCCACGTCCATAAACACATCTCATTATTTAAGCAAATGCATGAATCAAGCATGGAGGTTTACTTGATGACTTGCTGACTGTAATTATGTGAAAAATATGAAATAAAGTGTTACTCGTAAACTAAATTTTGCTTTTAAATTGTTCGAGATCCATTATGACTTAATATTTCACACAAATAATCACCTGAAAGTCGTCTATATAGAGTTGAAATATTGAAGGTCTCAGATAGATAATGAAATTTAAGGCTCAATCAATTTCACTACCTACATTCTAGCAGTCTGTACTTAATTTACTGTAATTTTATATGGTTTTTTATAATAATAAATGGCAATATTGTCCTTGTAAGCTTCTTACTTCTGTTGCTTTAATTTCTATCAGAGTTCTATAATTTGCTTCATTCGATGTTTTTCCTTAAATTTAGGGCCGGTTTCCGAGCTCGGGATTTAGCCAAGTTCTAGACTTTGAACAGCTGGAGTCAGAAAATCGGCTTTTCGACACGGGACGTAGTCGTAGTACAATTTCTAAAAACTAGAAAATTGAACACAAAATGAAATAAAGAGAAAATAGTGTGAAGTTTCAGCTATTTTGAATTATTTAGGAATGTTTCATTTCGTCAAGGCAAATCATTTTTCATTATAGATATGAGAAAATAAAGATTATAAAAACTACGACTACGCCCCATTTTGGAAAGCCAATTTTCTGACTCCAGCTGTTTAAAGTCTAGAACTCAGCTAAATCCCGAGCTTGGAAACCGGCCCTTAATGTATTTCAATTCTTTTCTCTGATTAACTAAATTAGCGCTGTAAGTTAAGAATTTTGGATATTGCTTTGATTTTTGAATTGTTCTAAAATTAATTTCAGAAAAATTCTGGTTGTGAAAAGACATATCTGTGTTACAGGTTCAAAAGAATATTCGAGAGGACATTAATTTATGCAACAGGAAATAATCACCAAAAAAAATCAGCTCATAATATTATGTTACCAATTATTCAAAAAACAATGGAATTTCTCTCCTTTCGTGAACATTTTATCATACAAAGAACCGTATAAATAAATATATTTTATTTCGATTTTACTCTGATTTATTTATTTAACAAACTTTTCTGTTTCATAATGTTGTCAACAGGTATGATGGCGCTTCTTTATATTATGAACAGTTCAGCTTTAACTCATGTTGTTAAAAATTTGATGGAGATTTGAATGTTGCTTGCGGTCGAATATCTGTCCCTGTTATGAAGAGTTCCTCTTGTGTTGATTAGGTTGCATGAAGAAATCAATTTCCGTTCAACGTTTTGAAAAATGGTGAGTTTTCATTAATATTCTTGAGTAGAACAATTGACTCTCCGTGTTTGGTCGAATCCAAACAACGCTACGGTAATTTTGGAACTGATAATTTTAAAAAATATGGGGTTTTAGAACTTTTTAATTTTTTCCTCATTGTTAGAGTTCAACTTTATCAAGATCTTACATGTTTTTGCCCTTATCCAAAGATATTAATCAAATGATTGATTTGAATAGTCATTCAATGCCATCTGTCACCTAAGCTAAGATCTGTCAAACGCAGAAGCTTCGCCAGATTAAAAAATAAACTTTAGTTTTCCAAGATTTGATTAAGAATTACTGTAAACACACAAATGTAAATTGTCAACCACTTTCATTATAATAAATAATTGTCAACCATTTTTCAATAATATAAGTGGTTAACAATTTCTATTTGTGTTTCATTATGGAAAAATACCACATCACATTCGGCTAACTGTAACATTTTGATTAAGAAGAAAAGGTTTATAACTCTCCAAAAAATTCCAGATTTAGTATTGATAGAATTGTGGAAAGAATTGTGTACATTTCTCGCGACTGTCGCAATTCTGAATAATATTGTTGTTAATTGTCGGGTTTGAGAATGGCCGTGCGTCAAATAATAATGATAGACCTTGCCCACTGAACACATGTTGGCTGGCAGGCAGGGGTTAAAATAGTGTTGGATTAGTTGAGATGTCCGTCACCAGGCGCACTGCTGTCGTTTATCAGAGCTGCTCGGCGTTAACGGCGGTTAGACTGTTGTCCTTGTCAGTGCGTGCTCGAAATAAAAATATTTCTCGAAAATTGTCGACAAAATTTGAGCGACGCGGAGTGGTGACGACGGCGTGACGAAATAATTCGAATTTGTTAGTGACAGTTGGATTGTTGTAGTTCTTTTTTGGAGAAGTTTTTCGACCAACATGGGCACCGTGGAGGAATCGTTTGAGGAGGAAGCCTTCGTCAAAAGGAAGGTGACGAGGAGGACCAGCTTCAAAATACAAGAGGTCAGTCCGCGCGCGCCTAACTGCTATTTTTGGGCCGCGATTCAGATGGTTGATCTTGAATTTTTCGGACGTCTTAATCCAGTGTGTGTGTGTCTCAATTTATTCTCGTTTTAATAGCCCCATTGAAGAATAATTTATTTTAGGTTTTATTATTTCAACGAGAAGTGTTTCTCAACATTAACATAAACTGCAGTTATGAATTCCAACATGGACTAAAACTTGAACAAATGGTTATCTGTAATGCCCAGTTTCACCAAGTTCGGTCAACATATTTGAACATGGTCAATTCATTTCTATAAAATATATTGATGAGAAGACTAGTAAATGTGATTCGTTTATGTTTAGATGGTGTCTATTTTAATCTGGCTTTGAAGATTTGTTTGCGGTGGAGAGAAGGCATAGGCTGTTGTTCAGAGTTGAAATTTATTTTCGTTTTGTCTCGACACAGAAGTTCAGTTCGACAAGTGTTCTAAATAAAGAATAAAGGATACTGGAATTTGTATTACGCCGGTTACAGCGTTGTAAGAGAGGCAAAAATAATACTAAGCAGAGCTTTAATTAATTTTAAGTCTGAATATTAAACAAATTAAGAATTACTGAGAATCACAAGTTGGATATGTTTTGGCCAAGTCCGAAGCAGTTTCCCACTTTTGCAAACTTCTTTTTAGAGTTATGACTCATCCATGAATCAAAGACCTTTCATTTGTTGGCAACAGCGAGAGTCTATTTCATAGTTTAGTTTGAATCTTACTAATTTTACTAGATCATAACTATTATTAATCCCGTTCATTAACAAAATTACAGGATTGCTCATTGAGACTACGCGATTGCTAAATGAAATTTCTCTAGATTATTCCTTATAACACCAAGACTTAGAATGTCATCATTTGTTGGAATTACAATATTTTTTGCTTGTTTGTGGTTTTGATGAGTAGTACTTGGTATTTATAAAGGAATTCGTGTTTTAGTGTATCACAATTCATATTGATCAATTTTATTAGAAATTCTCATCTAACCACGTGCCTTCACTAATATTCGAAGGCTTATCTACACGTGGGTAGGTCTCAGTATAAACATCGATAAATATTGTAGAAATTCTAAGAATTCATATAGATTCGAAGATAATCAACTGATATAGTTTTCAATTTAATAACCCCGTATTGGAATGGAAGTAAACATGATCTTTCCCAGGAAAAAAAAGAATAATTTTGTGAAAACTTGAACAAAATTCATCCACTTTCTTTTTTGTAGTCTCTGCTAAAAAACTTCACATTGATTAAATTCACATTTGATTATACTTCACACTTATGGAAAAGAGAAACTTTGGCGCTAAACAGCTTTTTTTTCTTCATTAAAACATCACCAAATTCTTAACGTAACATTTTCTCCAAATTATTAACGCAATTTTGAATTGAAATGAACCACCTCATTTAGCGTTTTTTTGTTGTTGGTTTTGACTTGACTATAAATAACAATCATATTTTTGTGAAGCTATTGTGGTAGGTTTGGTTGGTTTCTTTTTTTAAATTAATATATAAATTTTTGGATCTGACTCATTTGTGAATAGGACTCCCGATGTTTGTAATGTTATCTTTTCCATTTAGCAGTTGTATTGGTAGACAGATTTTGAGGTTGCGCTCTTGTATATAGCACTTGAAACAATATTCATTTACTTTTATGTCAGGTAACATCGGGTTTGTTTGTTTTATAATTTCCCATCTTATAAAATCTACAATATTGAAGTTGTTAATTTTTGTTGAGCAATGCTTGCGCATGAGATTTGATGATTGGAGTTGAATTTGTATGTTTGTTCAGAACCACAGAAAAGTGATTCTTGAAGCACAAGTTCTATCAGAGGAGCTTGTCTCTATAGGCAACCTTTCCACAGGGAGTACTGTGGTTACACTGTACTATTTGATTCTCACTGATTGATTTGTTAACTTGATTATTACTGTGCATTAAAAATATTGCCGGTAAAATTACACTATAGTGAGGTCCACGTTATAATGGCAGTGGATAAAGATAGAAGAATAGCGATGCCGATTCTCTGCATTAATTAATCATATTTCTACACTGTCAAAAACATAATTGGCATCGTTGTGGACCTAGAAAAGGATTGTACCACCGGCTTTGTCGAATGATAGACAATGATAGCAAAACCAAAGTAGATCAAATACTGTCATTATAACGTGGACCTCACTATAGTTAGTACAATCACATTTTTTATAGAGAAGAAAAATCCAAGGCTGTTGGACTACAATGCAGATTGCATATTCTATCAACCTTCCATAAATCTGTATTCATTTTATCCATTCTGTTTTATGGGTTTATCAACAGATTGGTATTATTTTCATTGTCACTCAATACATTCTGTAAGTCGATATTATCAATCTCTATTGATCAATACTTTTAATCAATAGATATTGATAAGATAATAAGCTTGGTGCCGGTTGCAAATACGCCGGTTAAATTTTAATCGTGATTAATTCCACGAGAACCTATCAGAGAAGCCGTCTTATCAAAAAGGCCTTCTCTGATTGGTTCTCGTGGAATTAATCACGGTTAAGATTTAACCGGCTTTTGTGCAACCGGGTCTTACAGTATTAATATTTATAAATATGTAATGAAGTAGGCTAATTGCTCACTTATCTTAGTTGCATATTTTCATATTTTAAATCGCAGCAATCACAGAACCATTTTCAATCTTCATTATTCGTACAAGTTTTCCAACCAACTTTCTGAATTTACAATTTTGAAAATCTAAAAGGCTGTAAAAACACGAGACATTATTCTGAAACATCAAAAATCTGCAAAGCTGTAACAACACTGCAGCTGTTAATCGAATTTTAACAAGACAAATTCTGTTTCCTGACTGAACCAGGAAATTTTAGAGCATTGGTCGTAACGCGGGACTTGGACGATTAAATTGAGAATTTGGGCGAATCGCCAGCGTTATAAACATGACGCCATTGCTACTGCTCCATGCTAGCACATACACAGCCTTCACTTTTTATTGCACATAAAACTATTCCAACCAGACTCGGATATCGATGTTGTAGGCAAGTTTGAATTTGTTCTTTGTTGAATCTCTGGACTAATTCAACTTGGTATGATGGTTATTATCAGGTTCTATTGTTCTACTACTTGGTACTCGGGTCTAGTCCCCTAGTCCAAGTCTGATGATAATCGATTGTTCCGAAGCAATTTATTCCTTTGTAAAATCCTTCAACAAAGTTTTAATTAATTAATACTGTTTCATTCTTTGAAGATTATTCAAAACTAAATTTTTCTCCATTTTTATTTTTGACTAGCAGGTAACCCGTGCTCCGCATATATGATGAATATTAAGCTACACAAACTATAAAAACTCATATTCAATAATTCATTTCCTGCATTATTCGTAACAAATTTACTCACTGAATACTTGAATTTATTCATTAGGTACAGAATATCGACCAAAATAATTACTGTACATACGAGCAAGTTCCTCAATTTGCAGAACATTGTCTTATTAATACGTCATCATTTGAACCAATTCTTATAGTGTCGGTCTACTATTGTTGGTAAAATCTCTTGAAACAATAAATTCTTCATAATCCTAACTCAGTGCACTTTTCATTCATTCATTTTGAAAAATACTTTGAAGTAGCTGCAGCCTTATTCAAATAATTTCTTTTCTCACGTCTATTTCATTTTCTTATAATGAAGCTTGCAGTGACTTGGGTTCTGTTCCCAATATAACTACACCTGGCATTAGTTACCTAAGTAGGTCTAGGCTCCTTTAGATTTTTCGGTAACTCAAGCTGCTGTTAATTCTAAACTGTAATTCTCAAAATTCAGTAAAAACTTGAATGGAATTCCAGAACAAATAATTAAAATTGAATAATATTCACAACACGACGTAATAGCCATTTTCTATGCGTTTCTTCCCAATGTAATCGCTACAAATTATATCTTACATAGCATAGAAGTGTCTCATTTGCTGAATATCATAGCGTTGGCTCATTGAATGCTAAAATAGGGTCTTAGCTTGAAATTGCCAAACCACCTGAAAATTCAATACCGTGTAATTTTTTTAGTAAAAAAAAAAAACAACTTGAATTTTAGTTTCAGTTAATTTGGATTACCTCAATTCCAGTAGCTTTAAATTGATTATACAGTATAACGCGTTAACTAATAAAACTGATATAATGCATCTACGTGTTTGCCTAACAACTTTTGAAGATGTAGGAAAACCAGACATCGCCAATATTTCAAGTAGTGTGATTCGACGAGAATTAAGCCCAATAAAATGTGTAGATAAATTCGAGCTCGCATCTAGTAATTAACAGAACACAGAATCTAGTTTTGAAAGATTTAGCCAGCTCTGCTGGTTTGGGAGGACGGAATTATGCGCGATTTATTTAGAACGCCGTTCGAATCCGCGCCGCGCTGAGTATTTTTTGCGAATCAGATGGAAATTTAGTGCGGAAAAAATTTGTCTAATTTCTGTTTGATCAAGTTCCAAGTGAAGAGTTCACATCCAATGACCTTGTTTCAAGGTGCTGACCCTCATTGGGGCTCTTCCACATGTTCTTTTTTGCTATGACTTCCTGCTATTTCCGAGTTCCTTTCAACCGCATGTCTTAATTTGGTAATTTGTTGATACACTGTGTGTTTGTGAGGGCGGAAAACGTGAAATAAATCACAATATATCAGGACTGAGCCAAATTTATAGTTGTTATAATGCACTGTTTGAAATGTAATAATACATTATTATTTAGTCAGGTAACTAATTAAAATTCAAATTTATTTACCAAAATGTACCTGCATAAAATGCATCCACACAGAGAGATGCTTGGACTCATCTGACATAATATTTCTTATACAAGCATGAATAATTTGAAACTGAATTAAATTAAACAAAAATTAAAATCTGCCTAAAATTTGAAAAGATACATATTATACTTATTATTTCCTGTATTGAAATTTATTGTTCTCGCTTTATTGGAACAATACGTTACAGTCTATTCGGATTAACATTTGCATTCATATATAACTAAAAAACTCACAAACGAGATAAAATTTATTAATTTGAAAAAATATACCTATACAAAAATTTTGACAAAATTACTAAAAAGTTCATAAGAAATAAATACATCATGGATGATGGTCATACAGAGTTTAAAATCTTGGAATCGTAGTTGCAAAACATTGAAGAACCTGCTTTATTTTACCTAACAATCAGATTCATTAACTAGTTCTAGTTTCCAGCAGAACTAAGTGGGATGAGTGAAATCATTTCGAAGAGCAGTTTAGTTCTGCAAAATGCTTCTTTCATTGATCTCAAGAATCAAGAATTTCTATTTTCTACAAAAACTTAACAAAAAGCAATAAGCATCGTCAATCAAATACATTAAAATAAAAAAAACATGAAGTAAGGTAAGCTAATAGCATAAATACATTCGAATAACAATATCTCAGAATATCTAGAAAAATCAGATGAACATATAACATCAGAGAGTCATAACATAGTAATAAAAATACAGTTAATAAAATATGTGAGAATGATTCATACAAATTTTACATTTGAATAATATTTATTTCAACTCATTGAGAAGAGTGAGGATTTTTTTCTCCTTCATATGCTACACTGTAGAATATTTAGCTTTGTATGAATGTAATGAATAAATGAACTGAACTGTACACATTTAATGTCTTTTTAAATTGCTTGTGGAATCGAGGTAAGAAAGTGTCTCATTTCTCAAAAATTCAATGATAATAATACAAATCCTCTCAAAACAAATGAATGTTTGTGAACAGTATAAAAATAATTCATTTTTTTACAGTAAACCTCTTATAAGACGAACTCTATACAATCTTTTTACGATATTTTCTCAGAGAAGCTTAATACGAAAGGATTAGGCCTACTTCCACATTGATCATATTTATGATATATTATTATATTCATCTCAGGTAGCCTAGATCTGTCCTGTCTAATCAAGCAGTTTACACGTGCCAAAAGGTTGAGCACCACCTCCAACAAAAAAATTAAATAAATCCCCAAAATTTCCCAACTCTCATCAAACGATGTGATATTGCATCGCCAGCTGATGTAGTTTTGTTGTAGGGCTGTCAAAATTCGTGTTTTTCTAACTAGAGCGTCAATTTATAGAGAATGTGTGCACAACAATCTCAAATCCGAACACAAGTCGAGAGTCGGTCTTTCAAGTGACGTCACTCACACAAATCTATTTCCGGCAGAGTTGAAGCCAGACGCCCGGGTAGAGAGAGACCGACTTTTTTATCTATTTTTTTTCTATTCTTTATTTTTCTATCTCCATCGTCTTCTATTTTTCTTATTCTCTTCCCCCCTCCTCCCACTTACAAATTGTATGTATCAGCAAGCAAACAACTGCATCCTCTTTTTAGTCTGGGTACCTGAAAACAAAATCAGAATGTTCAGATTGTACAATTACAAAATATTTATGATGGTGTAAAAACATATTCTAATAGTTTCTTATTATTCCAATAAATATGGATATGTGAATGTCATCTTTCAACCCTTACAAAAAATTAGAAGTACCATCTTTTCTTGAAAGTGATCCAAAATATTGTTACATTTGCTTCTGTTATGATGCTAGAATTCCGTATTATTGGAAATAGTTTTATTCTTCTATGCGAATTGAAATCACAATTCAATAAAAATTTGCTAATAAGCACAAAATTCTCAGCCGCCTTGGCTAAAATTGCTATCTATGAAAAGGCATTTTTCTCTCTAAGAGGAGAAAATAAATTATTTAGATGATTTTTCTATTAGGCCTAATTGAGTTTCACATTTCAGAATAAGTAAAAGGGATAGTAAGAAAATTATGCCATTTTGTGTATTTTTATTTCTATAAATTCGTATTTCACTTGTTTTACTTTCTAAACAAGTGAGATGAAAAATACTGTAAGCTATAATATTCTATAGAGGCCACTCCGTACTGTTCTTGTGATATTTTGCATTGTCTAGTTGATGAAACATCTGTCGTCTCTGTGATCCATTGTCATTAATTAATTCCATCTTTCGAAGGGATTCCGTGCAGGACAGTGTCTGTCATTTTGGATAAATTTGTTTCTTGATAATCGATGCTCCCTCTGCAAATGAGATCAGATTAGTAAAGTTGAACTCGTTCTGCAGTGCATTCACCTCCAGTCAGTACTTTCTGTTTTTGCGAATTTTGAGTTGGACTTATGTCAAAATTCATCAGTCTCTGTCGTGTGTATGTTGAGTTCAATAATCTCCACACTCCTTATGTAATAACTGGGCTGCATTTACATGGTGTGATGCTTTGCTCACAAGTATGATTCTTGACTTTTGATACAATGATACATAAAATCATTTTTTTAAATAATTTGGTGGAGGACCAACAGAATCAGCCCAAAACTGTTCCTCTCCCTCAATTTTGATTCATCAAACTAGTCCAGGAAGTAGGGTATTTTTTCTACATTTAACAAAATTTGATTTTAAGGATTTAATTGTGATAGCTTTGAATGATTTCCTGTGATGAGATTGTTCTACACTCATGAATACATACTGTAAACTTATAGACAAAACAAATGTGTTATCTGTGATTAGAATTGATTCCCTCAAAATAGATTGGTCTTCCACGAAACAAAGACACATTACACGTTGTCATTAATGAATTATTCTAAAATGTGAAGTAGCCTATTGAAGATAATTTATTAATACAAATTCAGTTTAATAATAGCATTTTTAAAGATTTTTTTAAATTTTGACTTATATCTTGAAACTATGGCTGCTGAATTTATCTTGTAGTCATGAAAAAACTTGTATTTTTATCATCAATATTACTTGAAGTAAGTTTCTAAAAAAATAATAATAATTGAATTGAATGATAATATTGTTTGGAGATGAGATGTGATGGGTTGAAGAGACTTACAGACGAATCACCGGTGCATTATTCTTTAGATTGTGAAACAACTTTGACTCTGTAAAAAAGTATTGAACATAAAGGTTATTTCACTTGGAAATAATTATAAACTATGCTATTTTTGAGAAATACTATTCCAATAAATGATTTCATATTTTATTGCTTATGAACGTGTTGAAAATACTCTCAATTTCTTCAGGAGTGCTATTGTTCAAATAATATATTGCTCAAGAATGCATAGTAAAAATGATTAATTGATTATCGTTGAAATGACTGTCTAATTACATTTGTTATCAAATAAAATATTGCTGTCTTGAATTGGTGTTCAAATGGTAACAAAAAAATTTCCAATACTAAGAACTATTTCTTACAAAACTTGTAATAAATTAGAAATATTATGTGAAGAATTCCTAATGAATTATTTGAATAAATTATTTAATATAATACTGTTCAGAAATGTGTGGATTCATGAAATTGCTTTTGGCGGAATTTTTATCATTTTGGATTGTCTTTCATAATTGACCGAGCGAAGTGATGTCTAAGATTCAAGTCGACGGTTTGGCATTTCTCTTAATGTTTATATTATATGTTGCGCATTTACGGCGAAACGCGGTAATAGATTTTCATAAAATTTGACAGGTATGTTCCTTTTTTAATTGCGCATCGACGTATATACAAGGTTTTTAGAAATTTTGCATTTTAAGGATAATATAAAAGGAAGAAGGAGCCTCCTTCATACGCCAATATTAGAGTAAAAATCAGACTATAGAAGTATTCATTATAAATCAGCTGACAAGTTATTTGTTGCTCCTCATGGTACAAGTTTATTGGTTGCTCCTCTACATGAAAGAATTATTCAAAATAGACGCAACTGGTGCAGTCATTTGGATAGAATGCCACCTGGAAGAATTCCCGTTGTAGTCCAAAACTATAGACCTACAGGAAAAAGATATGTAGGGAGACCAAGAAAGAGATGGGTACCGGAACAGGTTCATTAATTAACCTAATCCCTGAAGTGAAGATGATGAGATGATGATCAGCTGACAAGTGATTACACAGATGTGTGGAGAAGCCAGTCTATTACTGTATTTCCATAAGGTCTACTGTCCACAGAACTACTAGTAATTATGAATTTGTCTTCACTTTGGATTATCATGTAAGAATATTATGTAAGAAG
This sequence comes from Nilaparvata lugens, assembly GCF_014356525.2. Lineage (NCBI taxonomy): Eukaryota > Metazoa > Arthropoda > Insecta > Hemiptera > Delphacidae > Nilaparvata > Nilaparvata lugens. The sequence goes on along the minus strand of NC_052511.1, from coordinate 45,362,622 downwards.
TATTTCCAAAAAATAAATTATTCTAATGAATGAAATAGTTATATAATATTGTTGATAGATGTTTTGATTGGCTTTCAGCTGAATTGTTATCACAGTTGAATTCTTGTTGGAATGAGCTTCCTCCTTGGTAAGATCCACTCCAAACTGTCAGCATTGGTTGAATGGGAAGTATTGGTGTTATTCATTAGGAATGCTGACAGTTTGAATTGAATCTCATTCTGTTGTGTCGGCTATAAGCCAGCTGGTTGATTTCCAACAGAACTGTTCACTGCTCACTGCTCCTCTCTTTGACCAAATCCAGAATTTGCTGTTGCCTGCAGTCGGAGGTGATGAATTCATTTGTTAATTTATTTCGAATTCTCACTAAGAAATTCAAGCTTGTTTGTTGATGATTTTCGTACGTTAGGAATGCTTTTAATTGCCTCATAAAAACACTGAACTTAAAATGATCATTATTTGAAAATTTAATTAGAAATTAGAATTATCGCCTTTTTAGAATTCGGTATCAGATATTCAGATGTAATATCGATATCTGTCATAAAAATATTAGATAATGTTGCTTTGTTCTCTTATGGAAGGGTGCCGTTTTAAATTGCCTTCTCCCAGTTATTTTTTAGTTTTACAGCATGCAATGAGTTTTCTATGCATGAAGGCACAAGGGGGCGAGAATCAAATGCTTTTTTATCGCAAGAAAATTGGAAAATAGGAATAGGAACGTTTTGAACGTACACATTATATACTTCAATTGAAATAAAGAGGGAAAGCAACAAACATGATGAGAGTAAAGTATTATGCTATACAGAAAACCATACAGGGGTTGTTCGGTGCCTATTAACACTTGAAAAACCGCAGTTTTATTACCTAAATTTTTCTATGTGACGCATTTTCATTAAGGTTTTCCTCACAATGGAAAGGGACAGTTTTGAGCTTAGCCTATATGGTTTGTGCTTGTATTATAAATAAATACTTGTTACAATTTTGACGAAATGAATTATCTCATTACAGATCTTCTAACATTGTCAACCATTTGATTATAACGGGTGACCCAGAATAACGGGAACATTTGAAAACGCCATAAAACATTAGTGGGAAGGTCATACATGATTTTATTCAAACTAATGTAAAGTTCAAGACTTGCCATTCGAGAATTATTAATAACATCTATCACGTTTTGACAATTACTTCTTCAAGATGGCTTCCTCCTGCACCAATACACTCTTGAAATCTGTGTTGAGTTTCCTGAACGATTGCTGCAACATTTCAGCTGGGATATTGTCAAATTCATTTTGAATTGTCTGTTATGATTCAACCACAGCTATTGGTCAAGTTGTGAAAACGTTTGATTTGAGATAGCTCCACAAACAGAAAATCGCAGGTGGACAGATCATGGGACCAGGAAATGCAGATGTTGCAGCGATCAATGAGGAATCTCAACAAAGATTTCAAGAGTGTATTCGTTCAGGAGGAAGCCATCTTAAAGAAGTAATCGTCAAAAAGTGATAGATGTTATTAATTGTCAAATGGCAAATCTTGAACTTTACATTTAGTTTGAATAAAATCATTTTTGCACTTCCCACTAATGATTTATGGCGTTTTTAAAAGTTCCCGTTATTCTGTGTCACTCTGTATTATTAATCAGTGCTGGGTAGGTATGAACTTATATGTCCCCGGGAACAGCAAAAATTCACAGAAAATCAAGTTATTTCAAGGAATCAATTCAAGAAAAGTTCAATCACACATAGGCTACTGTCGAGTTTCTGTTGTAAATGGATCAAAATAAATTATTAATTAAACTCAGAGCTCAGACTAGAAATAAACTATACTAGCAGATCAAATGAAGTGGGTTGAATATTTTGATACTGAGATAAGTTTACTGTTTAGCAGGCATATCCATTGAGCTATTGAGTTTGAGCTGTGATTATTATTATTCTCGATGTTATCGACTCGCTAGTTCAAAATTCTCTAGTAGCTTGTTAGACAGATATTCCAAGTTGTTAACTTGGAAAGTGACGGGGTAGATAATAATGATTTGTAGGCTCTGTTTTAACCGTGCCAAATTCCAATTAATAAAATAGAGCAAGGAGAAATTCAAAATTTGTCTTATTAGACTCAGATTATTCATTTAATATGAATTTCGATTTGCTGACAACTGTTTACTTTGTGTTTCAGCCTAATTTTCCCTTTGTAAGTTGATTTATAATGTGAATAGTGATAGAAACTATTCTCAAGAAAGTAGGTCAATTCAATACTAATTTCAAGTACCGTATGCTAACTATGTTTGATTCTAAGAAGATAATTGGATCAAGTCTATTAAATGAGTTTGATCAAGTAGTATTTGTGAATTGAAATGGGAAACTATGGATAATAATGAGATGATTTAGGAAAGACAAAATGGAGCTACTTGATTCACCCATACACGGCACGCTCAAAACTTATGAGGAAACCATCCTCCTGAGCAAAAAACAAATATTAAAAGAGTAGTGAGGGAAGTGAAGAGATGTTTTTGAGTGATATAATAAACAATGAAACCGTTTTATTGAAACTTTGCTTTCTTCGACGCTTTTCCAATAGCTTCATCTGTTTGTCTAAAGTTATGATACAGGTTGAAACATCTCTTAGTGAAAATTTGCAAATAAAAATTGCCCTCAAAAATGACTGTTGGAATTTCGTGACTCTCACTATAGTCTGTCCAAACTGCCATGAGCCCTGAAAGATTAAGCCGACCCTCACTCCCCCACGCCCAGGCACACACGCCCGGCCTACCTGCGCCATTGATATACTATGTATACTACGTAATATACAGGTAGGCAGAACGTCCCTTTACTCGCACACACTAAAGGAGACTGCGCTTGTGTGTGTGAGTAGTAGGAGGGTCGGGCTAATCCTTCAGAGCTCATGCCTGTTTGGACAGAGTTTAGTAGAACGTTAAAATCTTCAATATTGTAATGTGACAAGCTTACAATTGACATCAATATTAATTCATTAAATTGAATTACTCTGATCTACAATGGTTTGGGGATAAAAATGAGCAGCCATGTCAACCCTCGGGTTTTCTTGAAGTTTGCGGATTTTATTTTGGAAAATCTGTGCCAGGGACTTTGCGAAATATTTCAGAACTATTCAAAATTTTCTGGCAAGAAAGCAGAAATGTGCCAATCATCCAGTTTCCACCCACTGATTTGCAAGGTGATGATTTTAGAATGTTTTGGAACAATAAAATAAAATTATCGAGAATATTGTGAGTGAAGTGAATTGACATAGTTCCAAGAATTCTGGAATTTCAATTATATTGAATTTAATTTCAAATTTTATTATATTAAATTTGTTGCTAGAGATCATGTTCAGTGTTCAATCATATAAGGGTGAATTTTAGTTGAGTGAAATCATAACCCTATTTTGGACTTTTAAAGTGTTATTTAAATTTGGGAAAGAAATAGTACAAGGAGTGTCCTTAGTTTTTCTCTCCCAATCAGTGCTTCTCTGTAAAAAATATAAATAAATAAATAACATATTAATAATTTGAAATCCGTTATCAATTGGAAGATTTACCAACTAGCCTTTATTGGTCTTTACCAATTTGAATGAATAATGAATTTATTGCCAAATACAAGAAATATTTTTACAAATAAAATAATCATTAAATTACAATAGGTTTTGGCGTGACTGGAAAAAGAAGACTTGAGCTCCAGCCACGAGATCTAAAAATAAGAAATACGTTCTAATCTAATAACTGCAGTACAAATGATACAATTCTGTTGATGGATGATAATCTATGAATGTCGAATTCTATCAATAATCAAGTACTTGATAAACAAAATATAGATGCACAGCTAATGCTCTACCTTCAAAAAGAAAAAGAACAAGTTTCAACCAGGTAAAGGGTAGCTTTGAATTCCATGCTGATTTAATGAATGATGCAATGGATAAATAATAAAAATATAGGCCTAAATAAATGAAGCCTTCATTTGGTCTCCAGAATTACAATACATAAGAAAATAGTCTGTTTTCAGACAGTAATTGAAAGTGATTCATGTTGAGATCAAGTAAACATTTATTTGCAATAGTTGATTAGTTAAAAAAGTTGATTAGTTAATAGTTGAAATCAATACCGTAGTTGTATTCCTCCTTCTAATTGTTCCATCAATAAAATGAACTCGTTTGTATTGACAGTGATGTACATTCATATTGGTGATGTGATGTGCAAGTTGCCTTGATTCCTTGTTTTATTTTGTGCTGAACAGCAACAGAGGCAGGTGGTGTGCTGCTGTTTCATTCCAACAACGAGTGAGAAGGCTATTTATAACACCTTCACTTATTAACAGCACCAGTCAATAGGCAATAGGGTTGGTGGGTTGGTCTGTGGCTGGCTTAACACCAGATCACTCATTGCATATTTGTAGCTTCCAACTACTCGGACTTACTTGTTTTTTTATTACCCAACAATACAACCAATATGTTACAGTATTGTAAAAACTAACAAAAATAACGTTTGAGTTTTGTTTCTAAATCTTCAAAAATTCTACACATTTTAAATTTTTAAACAAATCAACTAGTACACTTCTATTTGTCTCTCTCATAAACGCGACATGTTTTGATTCTGATTTTGAATTATTCATCACCTTTCATTCCTGGTTCTGTATTATCATAGACAAATAATGAAGATTAAGCCTCTGTTTGTCATAACTCTCCATCTTTTCTTTCCACTATGGCTTTGGTATTAATTAATATCTATATCATTCAATATTGATATCAAATATAGCTACAGAATTGATTCTTTCCTGTATAGGACTACTTGTAATATAAATAAAAATAAAAATTGAAGAGACTTGAAATGTTCTTAATTAAAAATAAAAATCTCAGTACCCTTTTGAATTATTTTTTCACAACATGTTTCAACATTGAAATGTTGTTGGGGGTAGGGCAATGTTGTGATAAAATAATTCAAAAAAGGGTAATGAGATTTTTATTATTATTTCTATCTACATAATTGAATACATAACTACTAATATAGCATGAAGTTGAGATTTCGTGGTATTTTAATTACCTAGTAGAGGAGAATAGGCTATTGTTTGATTTAGAGTTGATTGATTAATATTTTACACAATCTCTCAAAAGTCTGCAAATAAATTGATTTCGTTTTATTTCTCATATTTTGCTACACATTTCTATAGTTACAATATCAATGAATCTCACGGTATCAGAATTATCAAAAAAGTTTGAAAATATCAAATTAATCAGTAATCAACTCTTTTGAGTCTTTCCATGCGAGTGTCTTGTCATCTTATATCTATTACCATTTTTATAATATTTATGAATCAAACTGCAACCTGAAACATGTACAGTACATTGATAAATGAATAGGATTCAATATGTTATGAAGTTCAACTGTTGAAAAATCCACTTAGATACAATAGAATTAATATTCCTTAGAATCAACCAGTAATAATAATTCATTATCCTCAACTTAGTTGCATTTACAGTTCGTGATTTTTTATTACCGCTGGAAGTTGATTATAAAGTCCAAGCCCTAGTGTGAGATATGAATTGATTGACGATGATAGCCTTTCATAGTGGATATCCAGATGTTTTCTACTACTAGTGCTCTGTGTGTGGATATTACTTCGTAGTTTAGTCTAACTATATCCATATTCTGTGGTACAAGACAGAAACCGCATTATATCCTTGACCTCTATCAATATTCCAACTTTTCTTCTTTATTTCAAATAGAACCAACAATTTTCACATTATTTTATTTATTTAGCGTATGGCAGATACATAACAAAGCTCATGAGTCGCAAATGCTTAGATATAAACTGTATGTTTCCAAATGAAGTTGTGTAGTTTTCACATATCTTAGCTATTTGAGCCATCCTTATCAGATAGGCTTGATAATTCAATTCAATTCAATTTATTCATTCTTTGCACATTTTACATAGTTTAAATACACAAAAATACAAAATAAATAAAGAGTACAAAAGAATGTGTAGCTCGCAAGACTTTCGTCTGTTCGCGAGCATGAGTAAGAGAAAATAAAGATTGAGAAACGTAGAAAAGAAAAAATATTTATAAAATAGAATATAATAAATGACTAAGAATAGCCTAATGGTAAAATAAATTTGAAATACAGAGTGAAATGAAGAACAGTTTTTTTTACAATATAAGAGGGAAAACCTGAGAAAGAGAAGAAGCACAGTGAATGCACAAGTCAACTGGTGATGAGAAGAGGTGAGTGGAGAAACGTAAATTTAGAATTTGTTATAAGCTACTGCCTTTGATTACTGAAAACGTCAGGTGATGTTTTGATCCATGATAAGATTTCTTTTCTCTTATAGCAATTTTGATTGTCTGATATGAAGTCTTGTGGTATAATATTTACTAGTTTGTCACATCTATACGGAAATTGCATTCTACATACTGTTAGATTAGTTTCAGGTAAGTCAATCTCCTGTAAGTTTGGCGCGTGTTATATGGAGTAATTCGGGTATTGAAAAGATTTTTGTTTTTTAATAAATATGAAATTAAATTTTTCAAGTAGAGCTGTTTGATTGTAAGTATGTTAGATTCCTGGAAGAGAATTCTAGTAGGATACAGCCTTGGTTTGCTTAGTGCCACTTTTATTATATGTTTTTGAACATTGAAGATCTTGTTCATATGACATTCAGCAGTACCCCCCATACCCTAATTCCATATTGCAACACAGATTGTGCGTAAGCAAAGTAGGCCATTCTAGTAATTTGTTGCATTTTCAACTGGCTCATTTTGTAAAATTTATTTGTTAGATACTTGACCTTGTGACATAGAGATTGGATCTGGGAATCCCATCTCAGATGACGGTCAACAATTATTCCAGGTATTTAACGGTTTTAGAGTCCTCTAGTTTAGGACAGTCACAATCATTCAAACCTATTTTATTACATTTGATATTATGGATTTTCAAGTTTATTTGGTTTACAGGTTGAGTAGCAGCATTTGGTGTGAAGGTCATGAATGAAGATTTTTTATGATTCAGAGTCAGGGTATGATAGTCAAGCCAGTTCTTGACCCTGGAAATACCCTTCTCAGCTGATATTTTAGTACTCTCCCAGTTATCACCCGAAAAAACTAAAGTGGTGTCGTCGGCAAATTAGATTGTTTGACCATTTTGCAAGTCGAGATTCAGGAGGTCATTAATGTATAGTATGAATAAAATTGGTGAGAGTACAGTCCCCTGCGGTAAGCCGTAATCTAAAAGATTTTCAGTACTGGATTTATTTTCAATTGATAATATTTTAGAGCGACCTTCAAGGTAGCTTGTAAAACGTTTCAGGGGCAAACCTCGAATTCCAATTCTATTGAGCTTTTCCAACAGTTTGGTGTGTGGGACAGTATCGAATGCTTTTTTCAAGTCAATAAAAATTGCAATAGATTTTTTATTATTACTAAAATTTTCAGTTAAGTTTTTACTAATAACAAAATAGCGTCTTCTGTGTTTTTTCCTTCTTGAAATCCAAACTGGTTAGGGTGAATCACCTTACTCACAACCATGTATTGTACTAGCCGCTTTTTAATAAGCTTTTCCATGATCTTTGAAAATCCACTTAGCAAGCTTATTGGGCGGTAGTTATTGGATCGTCAACATCTCCCGATTTATGTAAAGGTATGACTTTAGTCACCTTGAACTCCTCCGGAAAGAAACCTTCTTCAAAGCATTTATTAATTATAATTTTTAAAGGTTTAGCAATATAGTGGGCAATGATTTTTAGACAGCTATTATTTATGTTATTAATTCCTGGTGCTGAGCTGGATTTGAGGTCTTTAATTGTTTTGATAATTTCTTCCTCATTTGTCGGAAAAGGAAAAAGGAATTTGGGAAACCTATTCGTGAAAAACGGGAATTTTGACCAGTTGGAGGAGGGATGTTTTTATTTTCTTTATTCAGTTCTTCTGCGAGTACTCTCCCGATAGACGAAAAATGTTTATTTAAAATTTCAGGATCAATATCAGTCTTTGAATTTTTCTTTTCTACATCAAGTATTTCATTTATGGTATTCCATGTCTTCCTGGAGTTACCTCTACTTTGCTCCAATTTATTTCTGTAATACCTAATCTTGGTTTCTTTCAGTAATTTGTTTAGGACGTTTCTATAGCGAGTGTAGCATTGTTTCATTTCGTTATTATGTGGTTGCTTCTGTAGTTTTTTGTGCATTTTATTTCTGGTTTGAATAGCTCTTATTAGTCCGGTGGTGATCCAGTTCTTTAGTGGTTTATTTCTGTGTGATGTCTTTATTTTGATAGTTGCATTTTCAATATGGGTTGAAAGTTTTTGTTCAAAAGAATGTACTAGTGTATGGATGTTATTATTATTTATTACCTCCTCCCAATCTTCATTTTCAAGATTTGAAATTAATTTATTGAAAACAATTTTTTCAGTAATAGTGTTTGCTAAATTAGGCCTATCAGAACCACCGTCTGCGGTTTTAATATGGATACTGGTGCTGTAATGGTCAGTTATATCGGTCTTGAAAATAGCACCTATCAAATCTTCAGCTTTGAAGGAACTATTTTTGAAAAAGATATGATCAATGCACGATTCCGATTGATTTTGGACTCGAGTAGGTTTATTTATATAGGAGGTTTATTTATATATCAATTATAACCATGAAAGGTTATTAAAAAATTTAATTCAAAATTAAAAAGGAAAGAGAAATAATGAATATCAATAGCACAATGTTACCTTATTTTCCCTCTCCCTGTCATTTTGATGATGTACTTTATTTTATGAATGAATGATGAATGGTAATGAATATCAGCTCCGCTAAAACATACAATAGGCTACTATCAATGGTAATTATTATGAGCTTCAAAATCAATTTTTCCCTGGCGGTTCGTTAGCCACCCACAATTATAGGTCCATGTATATCAACTTTTACCCTGTTAACAACGCACAAGCCTAGGGTTAATATGAGCATCATCTTCAACAATCAATTCCATTGCTAAACTACTATTAAGGACGACGGTTGTTTGAATACGGTATAGCCTACATAAATACACGTACTCTACCTTTCTTATGAATGGCGATTCGTCTCTTTCTCTGCTCTGCACTGCTCTGTATTTGGATTGCATTCCAATTATTTTAATTGAATGAATGTGCAGCTCGCTGCCATGATTACACGAATGACGTCAGCCAACAATTGCCAGAATGAGCCGAATGCCAACTACGTTTGCCGAATGACCAGGTGATAAATAATTCCGCTCAACGAAAGTCATTAGAAGGAAAGTAGGTAGTTGAAATTTCACTTGCATTATCTACTAAATCAACAGGGCCGGTCAATCCAGTGTAGTTTTCTAGCAAGGTAGGTATTCTAGAGCTCTTGTTTCCGTCAAGATAAATGAAAAATTGTTTTGAAAAGTTGACTCTACTCATGATTTATAGATGATTATCCACACTTTATTACTGTTTTTTGGGCTGTTTGGTTGTAATGGTATTGTAATAAATTATTTTGAACTGCCATGTAATTCTCTCAGGACCTCTTCCCAATTTTTTAACTATTTTGAGTTATTATAGAGTTATTATAGTTATTTTGAGTACCTTAATAGATAATTGAAAATAAGCATGAATTTTCACCACAGCTGAAAATATAATGAAGTATAACAATTTATTATTGTCAGTGATCTTCACTATGAGTTTTGGTAAAAAGTGAAGAGATGGATCGTGAATATTATAATTGGTTGATGTACGGTAATCGAATGGAAGTTTAACAATAAAAAGTCTCAATTTTTAATAGCTTGTCCTACTCAAGATAAATGTGATTTTTATATTGATAATTGAATTGTTCTCAGTTCAGACTACTGGACTGGATGGATTGGTAAATAATGCAATAATGCTAAAAGATACCTACCGGTTGCTACTATCAGCCAATTATTGATTTGATATCTTATTGATTTATACTTGTTTATAATTATTGATTTAATACAGGCTATTATATCGTCAATTATTATCAATTTGCTAATGCTATTCAATTAACGCAGTAATAATATTGTAAATTTATTGTTCACTTTACTAAGGATTGCTGACACAATGAAATGAATTTCTCTATGGATGATACTTATCTTAGCTTCTCTCTATTATAACTGGAGAAATTATACCGTAGTTGAAAAATATTAGTCTTGTGCCTCGTATGAAGAGTATAGTGTGATAAAATAAAAATACTATACAGTAAGCCTATTAAGATGTGCATTATTTCTCCAAAGTTCGCTTATTAATTTTCATTTTGCTGTCCATACTATTTTTATAAATAATTAACTTATATTAGGTTCATTCGTCATCTAATAGCCAAAACATGTCGTGAGTAAACAATATTTTAAAAAGGGTACCTACTCAGATTTCTATTTTTATAAACTATTACAATCAAAATATACTTCTAATTTTATAAAAGACTTCACTTATATGGGCTACTTTATTCAAATTAATAAAAGCAATATAAAAACTTGTAGTATCCTTTTATTAGAAAATTTAAAAAACTTTGAAATATTTTAAAGACTAGTTTCGACCATTGGTCATTTTAACATGAAATGGCCATTTTAACTTGAAAATGACCAATGGTCGAAACTAGTCGTTAAAATATTTCAAAGTTTTTTTAATGTTTTAATAAAAGGATACTACAAGTTTTCACTACTAATTTTATATGAGAGTGTTCTGTAAACTGATTTATTAGGCATAATCTCTGTGAAAGTAATATGTGAAATTCACGCATATTTGAACAGAATTTTGAACAAGGGCGCGAAAACACGAGATCTGTTGGAGAGTTTCTAAAACATTTCAAGAGTTCTACAACTGGACGCTAGATAGCGTTATTAGTCCCAAGATGATATTAATTTTTGAATGAACTTTGAATTGGAAAACGTGCAGCTTTTTGTTCAGCCGCCAGTCCTAGAATATTGCATACAAAAACAGGCATTTTTCAATGAATTATCCTAACTTGGCTTTTGTATTAATCTAAGAAACGTCCTTATTTTCACTTTTTTTTTGTTACAATAGGCTACAGTAACTATATTACCCACAGTATGGCCATTGGAATTTTTTTCCCGCCGCCGCCATGAAGATTCCAAATATTTGAATTTTACAATGGAGCTTATAGGCGATTATAAGTAAAATCGCTTGCCTTTACTTATTAAAGCATTATTTTTGTGATTATCAACTTCGATATAATTTCTTTAATGTTTTTTCTATATTCCCAATATAGTTTTGGAACTTGAAATAGTGATTCTTAGATAATAGCGAGTAAAAATGAAAGGTAGGTAACATAACCTGTAAGCTGAATCTCCAAAAAAACTTTTGAAATATGTCATGATATTCTAATAAATTTTGTTCCATTAACAAAAAATAATGAAGTTCTCATATCTATTTGTGGAAATATGATGGGATTCTCATCACAATAGATTACTTAACATTCAAATATTTTGTTTTATTAGTTGACAGCCAATAAGTCTGACGAAGATATTGTAAACACAACATTGGATATAAACTGTGGAAAAGCCAATCGTTCTACTTTAAGATTTTAATTAACATGTAAGCAATTGAAAAAGAAAACATATAGCCCATTATTATACCATTATTATTAAATAACCATTTTTATTAACATTCAGTGATATTTCAAATCTTAAGCTCGTGGTGATGCAACTCTAAATCCATATTATATCAATAACTATTGACCAACTATTGATCATGTTATGGGTAGGGTACTCAGTACTGAAGAGAATCAATAATAGAAGTCAAGATTTACTTACTCAGCACTTAATCACAGTTAAAAATTTTATAAAATGTTATTTTTAATTGAGCCGCAAAAAGTATTTTGAAATTGAATTGTTTGAAGTTCGATCCAATAAATTGGATGAGGAAATACAATAAAATTGAAATTTATCTTTCTGCATATTTATCTAGATCACTGGTTCCCAATAAGTTGTTCGCGAAAGCTCTAGAAGTGGTCTGCGATGAGTCCGAAGGAAGGAAAATTAATGTTTCAAGCTTTATTAGTGTTTTTAAAAATTAATTTCCCTTCAAAAATGATATATCAAACTCATCGTGAGTTCAAAATATGTTTACAATCGGTAAAAGAAGTGATAAGTTCCAAATTTCTAATGCTATAAGATAGGACTTAAAAGTTTGTTTGGAATCTTAATGGCGGATTTGTACCATGTGACCGGGCTAACCAATCAGAAGCGTGACAGTCAATGGCCATACTGTGGGTAATACAGTTACTGTACAATAGGCTAATTTTCTAGGAACACTCACAACTTGAAAGAAATCTATCTAAGGACCAAACCAAACGTTTTTTTCAGGCGTTTTTGAACTGGCGACGGACGAGTCGGCAGGCAGGAGCCTCGCCGATTGGCTGATTATCAGCTGATATTCCCGAACGCCAACCCAAGCCAGGGCTTCCTTCCCTGCCGACTCGTCCGTCGCCAATGCAAATCGCCTGAAAAACGCTTCATGGGGCTTTGCCCTAATGTGATCAATATTTGAAAATCTTGAGAATTCATTCAGTGAGAGTGAGTGGATTAATCCAATTAGTCGTGGGAAATTTAGAATATGAAATTCCTGAAATTGCAAGCAAAGCGTTTTTCAAATTTGAGATACCTTTCTTCTTATTCTAGCTCTTACAAGTAGGATGATTTTTCCTCTTCCAGAAAAGCATAGAATTTTTCAAATGCTGGTGTAAATAATTGTAAATGTTTTTCCAATTGAAAATGTCAATTGAAGATTTTGGTTGTATTGACTTGACAGAACTTTCAAAGAATGAAAGCTTCTGCTTTCAAATAATTTTGTGTCAATGTCATTATGTCAATGATATCATAGGGGCCCCACAGCATAAAATATGTGCTTCAGACATCAGTCTCATAGTATTTGATTTCTAAAAATTAGTAGTGACTTATATTACTGGAACTTTTGTTTCATGTCACAATTTTAAACTTTCTTTTTCCTTAATAAATTTTTTCAACTCTAATTTAAAACCTGACTCTCCTGTCCAGCTGATTTTGTATTCTTCACTTCCTTTATGTTATGAAGCTCATATAATCTTCCAGCGTTCCAAAATCAGCACTTCCCGGTTTCTTGAAAGCTACAAAACTGTGTAGGACCATTCCTCTCTCATTATCATATCTCCTATTACTTACGCATAATATTCTAAACATAATGATGTGGGCACCATCCTCAGCAAGAAAAACATATAAATTATCATGAACTAGACTTTTCTCTCAAATGGATATTACTCGAACTACTCCATTACTCAAATTGGTGAAATTATTGCTTTAATTAATATTATAAGTTTCTATGATTGCTATAATAATATTACTATATTAATTGATGGAACTTTTTGAAAAAAAAACCAAGCACAGTAGGCCTATATATTCAACATAAGCCACATATGAGCTATGATAGATTATATATTCTCAATTTACTGAGGATGGCTATAGGCCTATTAATTCTTCAAGATTTCAGTACGTCAAGTTTTTAATTAGACCCTTGCAGAGAACGAGTTACCTGCTAGTGTATAATAAATTATTGCAGAATTTAAAATAGACCTGTAACCATCCTCGGTTAATTGAGAATCTATATGCAAAATTTAAAGTTTATCAGTTCAGTAGTTCAGACGTGATGATGCGTCATTCCTGAATCCCATCACGTATGTGTATAAGCCAATTCTTTTCTTTATTATATTATAGATTATTTCCTCTTGTTCTCTAACAAGTAAGATTATCAAGTTTTATTGAATCTAATATAAGTTAGGGTGTTTTCACATCCTTACTCCAGCAGTTTAACTGATAATCAAGTGAACACATTTTAAAATTCCTATTATTCCTTCAGCATTGTTATAAAACGTGACACTCTATCAACTGGAAGCTATTTTATGTGTGTTGAACACATGCATTCTTCATGTTACAATAAATTTTATGCGTTTTCTTCTCACAACAATTATTCATCCGTAGCAACGCAAGAACACCTGTTCTTGCAGCCTGAGTCGGCAATCTTGTCGACACTTTCTATCCATAATAATAGAAACACCACCTGTGTCTGTGAGTTGCAAGCAGAGGTGCTGGAGATATGTTGAAGTTGAGGGCGGTGAACCCTGGGCAGTCGTAAACAAAGGACATGACTTCTTGTCGCTGCAGTCAAGCAGGAAGTCACGATTGGATCACAGGTGACGCACCTGCTTAGAATCCTCTTGTGTAGTTGACAAGTTGATGTTAGCTTTGGACTGTATAGTGAGATGGACTGAGATCCATCTCCATCTGTCAGCATTGATGATATTATTCATAAGGAATGCTGATAATGAATTTCAGTATAGTTGACTGCTGTCTGCAGTGAGTCAATATTGTACTACTTGAAATGCATTCATACTTATATTTGTATTTATAAGAAGTATACTTGTACTTATACTGTGAACAAAATTCTCTTCCTGGGATGCCTCTCTGTCGGTTTGTGTATTACCTACGTCAAATAATCGGCCGGTTGCACGTACGTTGTTAAATTTAACCCCGGTTAGATGATGGATGACGTGATTGTCGCCCGATTCTTTCATTTCTCAATTTTCGATTTCGATTTGAAATCGAATTTCGAGTTTATTGACTCTGACTGATGACTCTTGATTATTTTTCATTTTGAATCTGTCTCTATTATTTCTCATTTTGAAAGATCTCTTTCTCTTGATGACTCAATCTTTATCCATGTCATTTTGATGGTTTTGTCACCTCCACCACGGAGTAATGAACATTGGAGTATTGTTTCTATTTGCTGTGCCTCTACCATCATTCACGATAATAACTGGCGAGCCTTCTCATATATTATTTAGTTTGTCGTCATGTTTTTAGATGAATGCTTTCATGGTGGCCGTGTCTGCTATGCTGAAAAGGCGAAGACCGTTGACTCTAGATTAGTTTTGATTTCATGTTGACAGCTAAATTCGATGTTTGTATATTCATTTCTGTAGTCGTCAAATCACCTATTAATAAGTTCTGTAGACTAAATCATTACTGTTTTATGAAATGACTATTTTTTCTTTCTAGCTACCCATAAAAATCGGTACGATTTGTAAAAATATTTAATTTATTTTCATCTTCCTATATTGGAATGATTCTTGATTTTGAATAACGAACCATCTTGGTTGCTTGTGAAAAGAGCCAACTTGAAATATGTTTGATTGGTTGCTGACCCTTGATTCCGCTTTACTTTTAGGAATCTTGGAAAATACTCACACAATACAAATATTCAGCAAATTTTCTTACAGTCTCCCTCAAATTAGCTAGGTTTTACTGGGAAGATGGAATCTCATATAACTTCAAACTTGTGGAAACTCATGATGGAAACTTTCCATATATTATTCAAGGCGAGGCCACACCAGCGTTCATAGCTCTTCGATTGGCTGATAGGCTTGGCGTTCGGGAATCAGCTGATAATGAGTCAATCGGAGAGCTTTCTGCCCTCCGACTCGTCTGAAAAACGCTTCATGTGGCTTGGCCCTTATTCACGCCATCTCCCAATTTCTCACTCATTCAATAATTAACAGTGAACTAAACACCACAGACTGAATAAACAAGGCTTAAATCTGTGCTGGTACCTTATAAAATTATAATATTGCTAACTGGTGACATCACTGTAGCTGTAGACTGTATTAGATACGTAGCTCCTCCCAGCTACATATAGCGGCCGTGGAAGGATTATTTGAAACTAATCAGTCGACGCCAAGTCATTATCGATTGAACTCGATGCGCCGCCCAATCAATCAGTGTATCTCCCAGCCAACTATTGTTTACAGTTGACTCGTGCTATAGAAATGTTCAGCAATCTGGTATCTGGCCTACTTTCGTGACTTGGCCATCATTCGTCTTCGTAATGTCATGTTCCAACATCATTTTCTATGGTCAGATTCACTTTAAACTGTCAGTGTTTCCTATGAATTAACATCAACATTTCCCATTCAAGTAATGCTGACAGCTCCAAGATACAATTCAAACTGGCAGTGTTACTTATGAATGATATGGTAGCTTTTCATTCAACAAATGCTGACATTATGAAGTGAATCTCTCCAGCCTAGAAAGTGTCAGCTGGCTTTTTGCCATAGCGAGTTCATAGGCCTGCTGTTATTATGGGTCATTAGAAAGTATTAATATTTATTATTAATATTACTATTAATATCTATTGTATCAATTTTTCCTTGCACACAGGCTTTGCCTGTGAGGAATCTTCAAGTTTTGTATTATGTATATTGTATATTGTTTGTACTTTAAAGAATAAAGATAATTTCAATTTCAATATCTATTATGTAGCTGGAATATTCCTGATTATATAGTTCGTTTTTATTCGACAAATCATTTGATTGGATTAGATTCTGTCAATTACTGAAAATTGCATGAGTTGACGCTTAAATAAACGCTTGAGTTGACACTTGAGCATGCATAAGCTCTGAGTGCCTATTCTCAGTTGGTTAATATTCAATTCTCTAATTAAATAGCAATCGTATATTTGAGTAGTCCTACTGAGTCCTACTGAATGTTCAAAGTTTTTCTTTTATGTTGGATGAAATTTTATGTTGGATTGAAGAAACAGGATCAAGGTTTCAGGATGAGGATAGATTACGGATAAACATAAGAATCTCCGTAATGTTCTTGAAATTTGATCTTTGATATATCAAGTTCTAATTCCAAAAACATGAAGCAAACTCTTTAAAAACGAGATCGAAAATGAAGTACTATAGATTTTGAGATTTCTTCACACTTCTACTGTTTTTATTTATGAAGCAATTAAAATGATCAACGTTGACAGCTCTATTTTTTAATTGGAAACAAGATTTAGGATTTAGGATTATGATGTATTTCGGCTAAACATAACAATTTCTGTAAATAAAATTGAACTTTGAAATCGGGATCTACTTCCAAAAACCAGAAACAAACTCTCTTAAAAAAGTTATCAGAAATAAAGGATCGAAAGACTGCTCTAATCACGTAATATAGATTTCGAGGTCACTTCTCACTGATGTTTTTATATGAAGCAATTAGAATGTTCAATGTTGAAGACATTCATCTTGCGGAAGTTCAAAATGGGTCAATAGCAGTTTTTTCTTCATCCTTTTCTACACATTTTCCGTTCTTTTTTCGCTGGTCCGCAACTCTTGTCATTGAAATTTGCTAGTTTTCTTCTGTGAAGCGGAAAAAGACACGAATTGTAGAATAGTTCGAGCAACGGACAACTCTGTTATCTCTTATTTGATCTAATCATTTCCTTTTCTTCCATTGTCTTTCTTGTGAATTTCGGTCGGTGATTTTCTTTCGTCATCCTTTATTATTCCTTCTTTGTCACCGTCTGGTTCCCATTCTTCGCCTATTCTGTTGACAAGCTGTGAAAATGCAGAAATAAGCGGAAGAGATTTTCCCGATACTTTCAGTATAAATAAATGTTCTCATCTTTTTTTGTAGGCTATTTCTGAAATAATGATCATAATGCATAGCGGTAGTTCAGTATCAATGTTCGAAGGTAGTGTTTTGGTAGTTCAGAATTGGTATGGCGGAAACTATAAAACAATTGTTAGAAAATAGTCTTACCAATTCTGTAATGATAATATCAGGAAAAGAAACATCAGACTTTTCGAATAATCCCCAGAAAGCAACAAGAACTGTTTCTCTTTCCGATTTTACATTGATGTAATGTATTCAATTTCTATTATCGCTCTATTGACATTGTATTCTAGGTCATTGTACTGTATTTTAGTTTCTTCAATTTGAGCACAATGGAATTCATCTATAAATTCATTGAAATTTAATTTAATACCATTGAAATTCATGACTCGCATTTTTCAAAATAGATAACACATTTCTGAGAATAGCAAAGCGATTGACCTACAGTAAAATTTAAGATAATAAATAAAACAAAGCAAGAGAACTGTTATTTGAATGATTTCTTTCAGTTGACGACGTATTTATTTAATCTACTGTCCATCTTTTTCAGCAGAGTAGAAATTAAACTTTGAAAAATTCTGTATGAGTTATATTCAATGAGGGCTGTAAATTCTTTACTCAAAAATTATACTTCATCCTTGGATCATTCTCATCTTTTCTCTCCTTCTCTACTTATTTGCTCATGCGTTTTGTCTCCATCTCCTTGTTAGCTCTCATCTTGCCTGCATTTCTACTTTGATTTTGATATTTTGTAATCTACGAGTAGAATCCCTATTCATTTAATTGATGACATTTAATTTGAATTCGCATGATTTCTATAATACTTTCAATTTTCATTCAGTCATAATAAACTTGTCCTTATTGAGCTAATGTGCCTAGTGTCCTTTTAATTTTTGATGATTCCATCTTTCACTGCTATGTATACGTCTATTTCAATCTTCTTTTCCACTCTCTTCTTTTACTCCTGTTTGAATCCCCTCAAACCGATTCCTTTTCTTTTGCTCCTCCTCCACCTCCTATTCTTATTTTTCTTCTACTTCCTCTGCGGCATCTGTATCTTTCTCCACTACCTCTCTCTTCTCCCTTATCATGCTCTTCTTCTGCTTCACCTCTTCATTATTCTTTATCTCCATCTCTCTCCTATTCAGATTCTCTCTACTATTTTTCTTCTCTCCTCCTTCTTCATCTGATTCTTCCTCTGTCTCCTTATCTCCATACTTCCCGATTTTCTTCTCTTCTCATTTTATTTTCTCCTTCATAATTATGATCATGACATCATCATCATCATCATCATCATAATCTTCCCTCTCCACCCTCTCCTCCATGATTGTTTTCCTTTTTTCTCTCTTTTCTTCAACCTTATGCTTCTCTATATTCTCCTTCGTATTCTCTTCTCATTCTTTATCAATGACAAAAGTCACCAGACAAAAACACGAGCTAAATTTGCCTTTTTATCATCACCTTCATGCTTTGATTGAGATATACTATCTACAGCTTTCTGGGCGTGATAAGAGGACAAGTTGTGGGCTTTGGATAGGCCCGAGGACGAGTTCCTCAAGTCTGTAGAGAGAGGACAACACTTTCAACTCAGTTTATAGGTTGGCGTGGCCCGAGTTAAATTTAGACGCCGCATTGTTTGTTGTCGGCTAAAAAGTGTGCAACTATTCAACGAATTTTCACAGCTCAACTATTAAGTGACAGCCAACAAATATTATTGAAGTTTTGAATGAGACAGCAAATAAATTAAGGGATTGAAGATTTTTTACTGATGGTGGTATTTCTCATTATCAAACGTTGAGCTTTGGTGAAGTGTTGATGTCAAAATTTTCGGTTAGAATTTTTGAAAGAAAAAAAATTGTTGATTGCATACAAATACATAATTATTGTATTTGCTGATTTTAAATGATTTTTTAAGAGGTGGGATGTCAAAATTTGTGGTTGGAATTTTTGAAAAAAAAAATTGTTGGTTACATACAAATACATTCCGGTATACGATACTTGTGACGAAGAAACATTCAGTTCTAGAAAAAGTATGAAAGTATGTTTCTTGATATTGTTTACTCATAGAATTTAGGCTCAAATCAGTGTTTGAAGAATCTGATTGACTGACCCTTCGATAATGAGGAATACACAAAATGGCGGATGCGATCCAATGATACAGTGCATGAAATAGCGGATACAATAATGAACAAAATCAGGAAATGGGTGATATAAAGCTCTTACGATGATGGATATACTGTTATGTATTATAAATAAATAAATAAATAAATAAATCTTTATTCTATGACAAGTACATTACAGAATAACAATAATCAAATATTGAATTCAACAAAAATGCTTAGTGTACAGTCAATGAATACAATACTGTTTGCTAAAGAGTGAACTTTGTCTGCAAACAGGAGCATATCTCACAATTGAAAATAAAATAGGGAATTCGCTTAGCGTACACACATGAGATATTATAAACTGAAAATAATGGGAATAAAATAATAATGATAATGAATATGAATGATACCAAATAGTAAATATAATAAATAATTAAAACTTAAAACGACACATACACACACACACACACACACACACACACACACACACTCATACAACATGGAGCTGATTTTGTTAAATCATAGCTTACACCTTCCAATGGTGTATCAAAAAAAAAAAAAAGAAGAACGAGTGAATAAAGTTCAGATTAAAATTCCAAAAAGATCCTCAATCTCTCCCGGTGAACGATTCATCAACCACAATCTTAATCTAGATTTAAAAGAAGCAATACTAGCTACATTTTTGACTTCAGTGGGAAGACAGTTGAAAAATTTCGGGCCCAAAAAACGAAGCTCTTCTGAAACAAAGTACAATGAGAACGAGGCAATGTTATGAACCCCCTCTCAGCATTCCTAGTGTAATAGGGTAGGCCTACATCAGGTCCATGGTTACCACTTTTCTTATAAAATAGTGCCAGAACCTTGAAGACATACAGATATCTCAACGGCAGGATGGATCTTGCTTTAAAAAGTGGGAATGAGTGGACCCGCCCACCCTCACCGCAAATAACACGGATAATTGCCTTCTGCAGCCTAATCAAAGGCAAGAAATGAGATATATAAGTGGATGCCCAGCACGAAATACCATACCCAAGTCTGGACTGCACAAATGCATAGTACATATTAGAGACAACATTACCGGGAAACAGATGCCTTATGTGATAGAATTCAGAATGTTTCAGAGATACATAAAGGTATCAACGCGCATAATCCTCGAAATACAGATCCAAAAATTATAGTAATATTCAAATCTTATTGTTTGAAAAATTATATGATTTTCAAGTAAACAGACATTTCAAGTACTTAGACATTTCAACAAGTAATCAGACATTTAATGATTAGGTAATTATTATTCAATAATATGAGTATCAACTTTTGAACTAACCAACTTGACAATGAACTTTCAAACAAAAATGTATTCAAAGATGAAATATAAACAAATCAGCTGCAACCTAGCAAATAGATATGACACCTATTAATATTGAACAGTATCAAATAATATTTGTCACTTACCAAAACTATGTGATGTTGGAAAACAGCAAAATGCGAATTTTGTTGGAACCATTAACAGTAGAGCATACAAAGTCACAGACAACAATGACCGACTGGCTGGCGAATAGTTGGCATTATTTCCACGAGAATGCATTACTAACTAACAGCATAAAGTCGAATGGCCACTTTACCCGATCTGGCCACTTTACCCACCCTTCCCCTATTGAAGGTTTGAATGAGACAGCAAATAAATTAAGGGATTGAAGATTTTTTACTGATGGTGTTATTTCTCATTATCAAACTTTGAGCTTTGGAGAAGTGTTGGTGTCAAAATTTTAGGTTAGAATTTTTGAAAGAAAAAAATTGTTGATTGCATACAAATGCATAATTATTGTATTTGCTGATTTTTTAAGAGGTGGAATGTCAAAACGTTTGGTTGGAATTTTTGAAAAAAAAAATTGTTGGTTACATACAAATACATTCCGGTATACGATACTTGTGACGAAGGAACATTCAGTTCCAGAAAAAGTATGAAAGTATGTTTCTTGATATTGTTTCCTCATAGAATTTAGGCTCAAATCCGTGTTTGAAGAATCTGATTGACTGACCCTTCGATAATGAGGAATACACAAAATGGCGGATGCGATCCAATGATACAGTACATGAAATAGCGGATACAATAATGAACAAAATCAGGAAATGGGTGATATAAAGCTCTTACGATGATGGATATACTGTTATGTATTATGTTTCAGAGATACATAAAGGTATCAACGCGCATAGTCCTCGAAATACAGATCCAAAAATTATAGTAATATTCAAATCTTATTGTTTGAAAAATTATATGATTTTCAAGTAAACAGACATTTCAAGTACTTAGACATTTCAACAAGTAATCAGACATTTAATGATTAGGTAATTATTATTCAATAATATGAGTATCAACTTTTGATCTTGATAACTAATAATTTTTAGATTGGTAAGATTCAATTATTACAATATTTTTGGGATCTCTATCTTGAGGAATATAGCCTAATCTACGATAACTTCACTGAACACTCTTTTCAATGATATTAGTACATTTTTCTATACTCCATAGGCTTCGTTTACACTATTTTCTACTAATTGGTGCTTTTTATATAGTAATAGACCTTAACACATTCATCCAAGAATAATATCCCGATATTTCTTCAACTATTAGAAGAGTAAAAGGAAGAGAGAGAGAGAGAGAGAGAAAAAAAGAGTGAGAGGAGATGGATGATGGGTCGCAGTATAAGTAAACGACCGCCGCAGTTAAGAACAAATGCAGTGTACCGTGGTTGAGTTAAAATTTTAACGAACGTGCGATGAAAATATCATCGAACATGGGACTGATCCAACATCCCTTCCTCTCTCTCATTCTCTCTCTCAATCACTCTCTCTCCCTCGTTTCTTGTGCAGTTTATTTGGGGGGAAGTATGCTTCTTTCTCCCCTGGAGGGAGAGGGGTGGTGATCAAGCTCCAAAAATATGACGCCGGCTTGGGTTTGGGGCAGAAGTAGGGAAACTGAAAACGAGTGAGAGATGGTGACAAGGGGGTGAAGAGAGGACACCACTTTTGAAATTATTTTGCAGTTTGTTTCCAGTTTTGAGAGCTGTTGCTGTAGCGGTTCGCTTAGTCTGATAGACGCGTTTAATACGTGCGCCGCGCGTAGTTTAGACGTTCAACGGAAAGCGGGTTATTGTCGCGATTTTAACGGGTTTATTAGAAACCTGGAGAGTTGCGAAAATATTTCTATCGTTTTCACGAAAAAGAAGTGGAGGTTTTGATAGTTTCCATTGTTTTCCAAAAAAAGTAGAGGAAAAGTTCATAGAATTGCAAAAGGAGACGTTTTGATAGAGGTTGGAGTGTATGATAATGTACTAAATAGGGCTTTTCAAGCGTGATAATACAGTATTTGTAATATTCTTGGAAATGTGTGGCTCAGAATTTTAAATTTAAATAATTTATTGAATAATTTCTTTAGATGCTGCTCTCTTATAATTAGGATATGATAAGGACCCTTGTATAGTAAGGATATTTTGAATTATCACGTAAGAGATTATACCGTTATAATATTGGTTATAATCTTTACGAAGACGTAGGATTCCAGTCTCCCTGTTGTATGCTTTGTAGTATTCTATTGAATTGAATAATTGAAACTGAGTCTTTATCATAAGAGTAATTGTACCAAACACGATCCGAACGATTCCTGTAGCTGAATGAGTGTGTAAATTGAAATAAACTGTCGAGTTGAAATTTCCAATAAATTACACAGAATTTATTGTTGTAATAATTATCCTAGAAATTCTATGCAGATTGAATGTAATCTATGCACTTTTCTATCAACTCTATGACCGTAGTCTATGCAGTAGGGTAGTGAGGGCTGTTGACGTCTTGAATTGAACATACTATATTCAGGATAAAAAACATAGGTGGGACCTTCCCGTATAAGCGACTCCCCACCAACAATAAGCCATACCATTTTTTTTCTAACAGGTTAATTAAGGAATCAGGATTGATTCATTAATTTATCGTCTTAAAGTTCTTAAATTCAGTGATTGTAACGGCAATTCACGTGGACTATCACTTTCAGCTCAATACAACAGCTACAATGTATACTAACAACAGTCGAAAAAGGAATATAAAATTTAGTCTTACAAGCATAATAATGTGAACCACTTCTCCTTATTGATTTTTTGTAGCTTCAATGTTCCCATTTGAAAATTTTAAATTATTTGCATATTCTCAAATCGAAGTCTTATTAGTCTGAGATTCTAAATTTTTAAGCTCCAATTAGACGGAATTTCACAAGTTAAAAATAGCAGCATGTGATAAAATTATTTTCAAACTTTGATAATGAACGTTGAGTTCGTTATTTATTTTGCGTTCATTACGCATTTGTTTTTCATTTTCAACTTATTCATTATAAATTTCAAAGATTTTATGCTAATAGCTTCTTCGAATACAACCACCAATCTGTACCTCCTATTACGTGTGTTTGGGAAAACTGTATAGACGTTGTGTGAATTTGAACAGTTGAAAGTTGGCAAAAATGGGTACAGGCGAAATAATTGAAGAATGGGACAGCACTACTACCACCACAACCAAGACTATTTCACGGAAGACTGTCACTGAGAAGAGTTTTCCTTCAAAAAAGGTAAATTTGTATTAATTTTTCCGTGTGTGCACTAATTAGATGCAATAATATATTGAGAAATAATGTGATTGAGACATTATGAAAATGTATCACTCTATTGGTAAGCTAGAAGAAGCAACTCTAATCAAATTATATAATCTCTTCAGGCCTCTAATTTTTATCCTGCAGTTATCGTTTAAAGTAAGTCAGGCACACACTAGTTAGTCAAGACAAGACTAGTCACGTTTAGTCACAATACTTCACAGTGTGCTTATGACGCAACTCACACCGATCAGTCATAGCTATTAGACATGTCTTCATAAGCAATTACATGAAGTACTGTAACTAAACGTGACTTGTCTTGTGTTGACTAACTGGTGTGTGCCCACCCTTAGCCTACAGTATTCTTGTATCTGGATCATTTTCCGGGATGATAATCTCACTTTCGATATGAATATTTTACATTTGATGATATCTGTAGGAGTACCTATTTTGATTTTGGTCCATCTGAACTACATTCTAATAGATTCGAATTTGTTGATTTTTCATTCTCCAATCTAACTTTCATTTTATATTCTCTATTCTACATTTGCAAATCTTGTCATTAATTCAAAAATATGAAAAAAATCAAAAATTGATAGCAATACTCATAAGAATATGTAACACAGATCATTCGATCGCGTTTACATCATTCGATTAGTAATGAAAATGCTTAACGTGACACAAACTTGAGAAATAACACTCACGGTTATAATACAAGGTTTGGTCGTATAATGGAGAGGCACAGATTAGATCTTTTTACGAAAAAACCATACACAGAGGTAAGAAGTGTTTTGTTAAATTACCAAGCAGTCTCCAAATATTAGAAGATACAAGAATGTTTGTAAAGAATCTAAGGGAATATCTGGTCGTTTCAAGAGTTTAACATTGATTTTTGACGAAACGTTTTTGTCTATACTAGGCTAGCCTAGCTATTTATATCTATATATTTATAATTTATTGACACTGTTCCAATGTATTTCTTACATCTGATGAATAAAGACTATTTCAATTCTATTCTATGTATTTCACCAGTGACCATGATGCTGATATAAGGTTTTACGCCAAAAAATCTGAAATCAAGGGCAGATTATTGAGATCAACCTGATGTGACTTTTAACAATATCCTTTTAATCCAAAACGTTTTAATTTGTTCAAAACTATGGGATGTATTTTTCAAATAGATAGGCCTCCGTTGTTGTCTACATAAATTATTTTTGAGACAGTGTAACCAATTAATTTATGAAATTTCTCAATTCTGAAATGTGAATACAACAGTACGCAGTATTTTAAATGCAAACAATGTATTCCATCGATTATGATTCCAAACCAGATTACTATCCCTAAACCCTTGAGATCTTAAATTGAGGAAGTAAGCTTATATTCGAGTGTCCTGGGTAAATTATCAACGAAAAAAAAATTATACTCGTGGCAGAGATTACAAAACACAGTGACCGAAGAAACAAAAATTTAGTGACAAAAACACAGGACACATCAACTTGTCTTAAAGCTTAAGTTCTCAGTAGGTACATGATGTATCCTTTGCAATTTATTCATGTTAAATCGGTGGACAGTTGATTGGTTTAAACGTTGTCGGTTGGTTAATACTAGCGTTTCGTGAATCAAGGCAAGTGGATGATATTTCCGTAACGCTCGTCTGTTCTTAGTTGATATTTTCAGAGCAGCTGGATCGGTTTAATCCTCCGAATAGAGCGCCAAAAACCTACGATTAAATGCTTCGTCGGTACCATCTTATATTCACTAGAAAGTGTCAGCATTCCTTGTAGATAACATCGATGCTTTCCATTCAGCGAATGCTGACAGTTTGAAGCGGATATCCTTACAAAAAAAGTTTTTTAAATAATCAAAGCACAATAGGCTATTGATTTGAGGGATTAGTTGGCTTGGTACAAGTAGAGTGGTTACAAGACATATTATTTGAACAGAAAAGTAAATGAGTTGGGTAATCAAAGGTGAATGGACTGCTGAAAAATAGGTCATCTAAGATTGCTTCGTGTATCCAAGAACAGATTGAGCGAGCGCTAAATTTTTTAAATAGAATATTTTCAAAGAAGTTGGTACCATATATTTTCAATCTTATAATTTGTTATGTAACTATTCTCCTCTTTAGATTATTTTTATCACGGGCTGTTTTACATTCTAACTCTCACATTCTGAAGGAGAGGAGGCTGTTGATCTGGTTTTGAAAATGTTTAAATGAGTGTTGATGGAGAAAAATTGTGAATCTTGAAATGTCTAGTAGAGTATTGACTTGGTTTTGGAATGCTACAAACCTTAAACAAATGATGACAGATTCAAATCAACAAATACACAACAATTGATGACAGTCTTTGAACAAGATTATTCACAAATTCATTGTTGACTAGCAGACAACCCGTGTGTTCAAAGCACAAATGAATTTAATTTAGTTTTATAGTTCCATGCTGAAATTGAAATTATTAATAACTGTAATAATCTACAATAGAACAACGATTTGATTGGGCTTTTATCTCACGTAAACTTGGTATCACAGAATGAATAAATATGTTTCAATTAGGTACTTAAATTACAATTAATTGATTAACAAAGATGTAAATATACCTATACCATCCTCGGTTAATTAAGAATCTTCATGTAGAATTTCAAGTTAGTAGTTCAGACTTGACGATGCGTCATTCGTGTATTTATTATCCCGAACATGTACAAGCTAATCCTTTCCTTTATTTTATCATAGATGATAACTCAACCATTTTTGGATGTTTGGGGGGGGATTTTTTGAGTGTAAGTTGAATTTTGTTCCTGAAGTAGGGTATTGTCTTGGCTTAGAATTTCACTAGATGAATGGCAGGTCTCCTGATGCTCGAACAAAAGTTATCTGAAATTGTGAACAAAATCATTATTACATCAGAAAATCATCTGCACTTGGGATACAACCTATAGACACAGTGGCAGAGGTTATTATACTCTGTAGTCTTCAACTCTTGCTGAAATAGGGTATTGACTCGGCTGTAATCCGAAATATTCCATCTATTCGCATCAAAAATTGAAATCGGCTATCGATCTAAAAACAGCGCAGCCATCAGTAAACAATCAGTAGTTGAAAAAAGCAGTGAGTAAACAGTAGTAGTGAAGTTGCACCGAAATAGGCATCAGTGGGCGTGAACTCATTTCTACACTCACTTAGCTACACACACATATCTTTCAACAAATCTGTTGATTTTTCATGTGTGAAATCTTTTTTTGACATTGCTTTTAGGCAATCGATCGGAGAATATGCGACTCGATCTCGAATACTATCGTACATTGTATGGGGCATGATTACTTTAGAACGTTCGTTCCTTTTCTCGAAGTGTGGTATCGAGTAGTGTTGAATGCAGAGCAATCTTGTTACAGTCAGATTCACTTCAAACTGTCATTATTTATTTTAATATAACTTCCCAACAATCAATGCTTCCCAACAATACTGCATGAAATCGATTGATAAAATCGTTTTACCAATCTTCAATTATTCTATCCTTCTGACAGCAACTGGCAAAATTCTAAATGTTTGGTCTTGAAGACGTGTCGTTCAACTGCGACGGTTTAATTTATTTGTCTTTATTCTATATCAAAAGTAGTGTTAACTCTTCACTACAGTCAATTCATCGGTTATAAATTAATTCTACATCCAGCCTCATGAATAATATTGACAAATAACCAATGCTATAGAAAGTTTTATAGCAAGCGTAAGCACCCTGAACAATATTATTAACAATAGAACAATCTTCACTGCAGTTTATGAAAATTATATTAGAATTTGATCTTTGGAGTGAATTAAACATTAAATAATTAGTTTGTAATGCTATAATAAGTGATTGATTGGAATATCACATAATTAAATCTCTTAACAAAACACACCTTTTAGAGAAATAACACAGGCTTGAGCCCAAAATGGTTCAAATTCTAGTTTATAAGACAGTGCAAATGTAGATAGGTTTTGTGTCACTTGGACATCCTTAATTAGCCTAAAAACTGCAATTTACAATCTAATGCGAACAACACAGATTATCAAATTTAAAATTTTGATTATTGAGTATATAAAAGTCTCTTGTAAGTTCCCTTGAGAAATTAAAATAAAAATTCGACTTTTCCAATTTCTAATATTATTTATAACATCACAACAACACTTCTGAAATGTTCTTGACCTCACCTAATAGGATCAAGTTGTGATATATTGCATTGCAAACGTACTTGTGAGTGCATCCCAAGAACTATTCATGGACTGGTAAACATGTCTGACTCCTTTCAACACTTCATTGTCGTCAATCAGTGGATGGAATAATAAACGTCCAAAGACAGACCCAGTCTCACAGTCTCACACTGGTGACTGATTGATGATTGTGTGAAAACTATTGCTTGCAATTCGGGCCAATCAGCTCTCAGCTGTCTGATGACAGCTCTGGCCCGCATATCAAGTAATGTCACTCACTATTTTCTTCCTCTTTTTACAATATTCATTCCCTCTTCTTCTTCTTCTTCTTCTTTTACTCTTCTTCTTCTTCTTCTTCTTCTTCCCCTCTTCTTCTTTCTTCTTCTTCTTCTTCTTCTTCTTCTTCTTCTTCTTCTTCTTCTTCTTCTTCTTCTTCTTCTTCTTCTTCTCTTCTTCTTCTTCTTCTTCTTCTTCTTTTCTTCTTCTTCTTCTTCTTCTTCTTCTTCTTCTTCTTCTTCTTCTTCTTCTTCTTCTTCTTCTTCTTCTTCTTCTTTTCTTCTTCTTCTTCTTCTTCTTCCCTCTCTTCTTTGTTTTCTTCTCGTGGCTCCACTCAGCTGAGCTGTTGTAAATCTGTAACATAAAAAAGTGAACACATAAAATGTGTGACGTTTCACCTTAACCCACAAACAGAACATGTTTGTTCGAAAATAACACACAAGAATGCGATGCATTTTGTAATGAAGGAAAAGTAGTGGGAAAATGAATTTCGAGAACTAAAGAACAAATAGAAGACAGAGCTCTGATTTAATGCAAAAAGTTGTGATGAAAGAGCATAACAATATCATCAGCAGCTTGCAGAATAGCATGATTATAAAAAAAGGTCCAACAAGTGTTTCTAATATTAGCGACAAGATTTTAAAAATATTATTGTGATAGCAGAATAAGCAACTGATTTTTGATGACATATTTGTAGAGTAATTTATATTGATGTCATAAGATCTCTGCACAGTTGGGATTTGCTAAAAAGTAGTAATTTAAAATAATTCATGATATTCTTGAATTGATTCGACATCTTTCAATTCTTTCCAATTATTGAACACTTGAGAAGCAAGCAACAATCAATATTTTAGTGTAAGGCTACGAGAGAATTGTTTGCTCTCACCTGCGATGCTGCAGCTGTTTTTCCATGTGTGACTGACGTTGCTTCGCATGTGTGGCCAAAGTCTGTTCGCACACAAGCACGACAAGCAACCAACAAGACGCAACTATAAGCAACTTTGCTTCTGAATGTGATAATCCATTGGATCACCCGCTATATGCTTCCTCCTATGCAGAGCGGACACGACCTAATAAGCTTGTCGAAAGGCAGCAAAGGTCGCTCATGTTGCCCAAGTCACTTGGAGAATGAGAAATGGAGAATTTGATTTTCCATTGAGGCAGCTGACTTTTCTTAAATCATTAAATTCTCAAACTTTTCAAACCCATTTCAAATTGATTTCTAACCACTTGATGTCAATTGTTGAGCTTCTCATATTAAGGACTAGAAACCTTACATCCATTAAGCTTTCTCTATTCTTAAAACCTCAAACCACTTACATCGATGAAAAAACAAAATTCGAAAAAATTTGACTCTTCAACTTGAAGAGCACCGAATAGAGCTGAACTTTAAAAACTATCCATTCTAAAAACTAGGTATTCTTTGAGCTTCCTTCTTTCCATAGCTGTGCGGCAACTCATTGAAGGAAGTGTACCGTGATTCAAAATTGAATCATAATTTCTAATTGGTGGCACAGCTTCCTTCCTGTGCTCATGCGCGTGCTCCAATTAAGACGTCACTATGCTAATTCGAGGTGATTCAAATTTCGTAATCATTCTGGGCTCACACACGCACAGGTGCACAGGTCAGCGACCAGCTATAGTCACATTCACGTAAAACAGTCAGTTAACCCTATAAATAACACCAGCACTCCCAGTTCAACCAATACTGACATTATGAAGTTAGTTTTAGTATATCAGTATAGAGGAACTACCTTTAAAACTATATGTACATATATATATATAATAGCCAATACAACTACAGATATATACAATGCTAAGTTTACTGATGCGTTACATCCTCTCTAAACGCGTGATGCAAACTAGAAAAATGGCTTACGACTGTATAGATATAGGTATAGTGGCCAGCATCAAAGTAGAAACTATATTATGTTAACGGAAACGGAAGATATAGCACTGCCCGCTCGGCATCTTATCTATTAGCTTATCAGTCCATGTACAAGGTAAACCTAGGGCACAGACGTAATAGCTTTCTGGTGCCTTTGAAGCACATCAGTTTTAGAAATGTATTGGCTATGTGTTTGAATTTGTACAGGTAAAGAGCTATCAGTACCAACATATAAGTTAGCTATTCGTTTCGTGTGAAGTTGGTTTCTTAGCTGTTTAGTTTATCAGTTGGCCTATTTTTTGAAAATGACTATTATTCATTGCATTTTTTTCTTTATCGGGTAAACCGGTAAATAATTTGACACGTTGTTGTAAGGCCGTACTCTCCAATATAATACAGACAATAAAGGATGAGTTTTGGGTTTGTCGGCATACACTTCGGGGTTGCACTTGGGGCACATCCTTTTTAAAACAATACTCATGCAATATATTAAAAAGTATCAGTATTGATAAGTAGTCTAATCGATGTTCAGTAGAACGAGCTCTTTCAAGGACCAGGAAGAGGGAGTGTGGTCAGAAAACTTTTGTTTAAACCATATAAACTGAAGGAGCTTGTTTTTTCCATCCACTTTGAATTATTAGTTGGAAGAAATGAGAACTTGAAGATTTAGTTTTTCAAATATGTGCCATACTAGTTCTTGTTATGTATATTTGATTAGAATTGATTAGAAGAATCTATTTCTATATGCTCCATAGTTGCCTTGTTGGATCTTGTAATACATTAAAATCTTCGTTGCTCTGTGTTTGTGTTGTAAATTTGTAATAAACTTCTTTGTCTCATTGATTGATTGTTTATTCTCATTGACTGTTGATACTAACAGTGTACCAGAATATTATTTCTCAATCAAATGGTTCTAGAAAGAGAATCGTCTTTGAAGTCTTGTTGAAGCACTCACTTCAATAAATCGTGAGTGGATGAAGTAAATCTAATACAGTCTCAAGTAGACTTGAAGAGTCTTATGACAATCACACCAATAGAGTTTCGTTGACTCAATGAAACTTAATGAAACTCAATGAACACTCAAAGTTTGGGCTGAGCATCATCATCAATTTGAAACTTATTACCTAATAATTCACGTCCCACGGGTTGAGTGGTTTATTTCGATGCAGTTGTTGAGTACTATGACCCTAGGCGACCCGACTCATGGACGGTCATTACAGCAAAATCCAGCCGAAAAAAATCGTTTCAACAAAAAGTACTCGACATGCGAAGACAGCAGGAAGGGAAGGAGAAGGAGAGTGAGAAGGAGAAAGAGTAGAAATTGCTCCACTATTTGGCACCTTCACAAAGAAATAATATTTTTAACTGCCAAAATGCGATTCGACGACAGTGTGGAGGGGCTGGCTATTTCGGCGCACAATAATAATTTCTGTCAGATACAATTTCACGGACAATAATATTAATAAACCATTCACTGAAACGGTATTCGAACCGCCTACCGCTACTTGAACGGTGGTCACGATTTTCGGAGGGAGTCATGCTTACAAATGGGAGAATGATTACCCTGAAACCCACAATTATATTGATCACGAGGTTACTGAGCACGTCGATGGAAATGCATGGATTTTGTGTTATGAGGAAGCTTGGAGAAATAGGAAATTGCTCATTCAATGGAACCAATATTTACGTTAAAAAATCATGTTTAGATGTCTAGGAAACTAGATATATTACTACTTTCAAACTTCAATTAT
Source organism: Nilaparvata lugens (assembly GCF_014356525.2). NCBI lineage: Eukaryota > Metazoa > Arthropoda > Insecta > Hemiptera > Delphacidae > Nilaparvata > Nilaparvata lugens. The sequence goes on along the minus strand of NC_052511.1, from coordinate 45,330,359 downwards.
ATGCCAAAGAAGAAAAACCCTGAAACCTAAATTTCTGCTCCTGACAGTTTTCAGAATAACCATTTATTTTTGGCCATATTTATTGGTTGACACTCAGAATTATTGTCCTCTCGGATTTGCTAATCCTCACTAACAACTGATTTCAATCGGAGGACAATATTCTGAGTGTCGGCCAACAATCAGTAATTGTGAAAACGGCCATTCAAATGCATATTATTGATCGTCTGAGAAATGTTTGTACTTCAACTATTGGCCTCGAAATTGATTAAGACAGAAATTTTAAATAATGGAAAACACCAGAAATTGAAAATCCAAGTCGATTTAGACAAAGATAATACAAGTCAATATCATTATTTCCTATTCTGTGATGAATATTAATGTCTAATATTAAGAATCCAGGGTGATGTAGCCAAAGACAATACAAGTCTATTATCATGTCCAATTCTGTTCTCTGTGATAGAACTCATGTTCACTAAAAAGTTTTTGTTAAACAAAAATATTATTCAGTTCAGATTGTCTGTTTTAAGAATGTTACGATTTTGATGAGACATCATTGACTATAAGAAAGATATTACAGTAAATTAGACTGTTCCAACTACTGTCATAATATGAATAGAACAGTACAATGAATAGTAGACCTGTCTACATCTAATTGAGAAATCAGACAAGTAGGGCAACTGCAAACTTTTATAAATATGGCAAATGAATTTAATAAACTTATTTAGTCATAGACAATTCACTTCAATTTACTCATTACTAATCCATTCAATGATCTTAGGTAGTATTTCTGTCAGGATATTCGTTCAATTAGGATTTAGATTACCTGAGATGCATTCAAGCAATTAGACCAAACTCTGAAGCTATGGACATTATTGCTAAACATTGAGGCATAAATCCTAATTATATGGTTGACGGGGCAATTATTTTCAATCAGGGGAGCGGAAAATTGAACGTTTTCTCACCAAGTTGTGTTGGCTGAATCAAAAGATCAAGTGAACAGCGACCAGCGACTGATGCCAAATTAGCAGCCAAATGGTTCGCACGGCTTAGTTTCCACATAATGGCGTTAGAAATGCCTTCCCGACAGCCTATCTTATGAGTGGCGCAACATTTTGAATAAATATAGATTGCCAGGCTTACAGAAAAGAGCGTGGTCCAGCGCTAATCTCACATGTATCCATCGATTCCGAAAGAAATTTCAGAAAACTTTAGAAAAAAAAACTCTAATTGAATGATTATAGGGTCAGTTTGACTGTCATCATAAAATTATAGCATAAAAATAAGTATAGCATAGAAGATGAGCGTAGGCCTAAGCTCGCGTATGCTTTTTCTGCGCTATTGGTATGAGATATTTCAAAGGTATTAAAAAATCAATATTATCATGACTCCTTATTACTTCAAATTTGTAAGAGAGCTCATAGCTGCTTTATCAGTCAATGGGACTAGCGGTTAGCCTCAATCAATCGTACTTCTTCCTGGTTTATCTCCTCATTTATCCTATAATATATTCATGTAATAACATAATATCATGACATTTAGTTATTATATGACATGCTAACCGTTTTTTTAATTGACAGTTAAAATTAAATTCCAATATATATGTTCTATTCAGGAACATCAAAGCTGATCTGGAGTCATTGTTTGTTGGGCAGCTACCAAACAAAGTCAGTCAACCAGTGGCTGATCACTGAAAGTCATGCAAGTTGAAGTAAAAGAAAGCTAAATGTGTCAACAGCTTATTACTGACCTCACCTGAACTGACTGAATTTGAATTGCTGACCTCATAGTTACGTTAGCCTGATGAGTAAATGTAAATGAAACGCATTTCACCCCTGCTACATGCAGGGGTGAAATGCGTTTCATTTACATTTCATTTTGCAACGCCAAAATGTGAGTACATTATCTGATTCTCAGTGCAGTATACAGAATTTTCAAAAAAATATATATTGAGAGACAGATATTGTTGGGACAAGGAGAACGAAGCATAAAGACAATATTAATAAAGACAATATATTATGCAGTATATTATATATCTTGTCATGATATGATGGATTGATTTAGTTCATGTGTTTACAAGTATTACATTTCTTACACCAGACTAGTTTCCTTGATAATGTCCTTTTCCGGGAAAGGTGAATTTCTCCATAGAAAGGACGAATGCATGATCATTATTGTTTGATGAGAAAGTCAGGATGTCGTTTGTGATATTTTGTGGGAAATCTAGGAAACTACTTTCTATATAACTGCCGTTCTTGTAGAAGAATCTGAAGCAGTTGAAGTGGTCACTATCTAGGCCTGCATTTCCTACAGTAATGGCAGTAAAGCAATATTCCTACAGTTTACTGTGCAAATGTATTTCCTATAGTCTACTGTGTCTGTTCATAATGCACTCACATACAGTTTCCTGTACACCGTAAATTGTCTTTGAATTGGAAATAGGATGCTGAATATATTGAAAAATGGGTAGAATTCTGTGAAAATGATTCATTTACGAAAAGAGAAGTGTATAATTTGAAAATCTGGATGAATGTCTAAAGAGAGGTAGTAGTTAGCTGGATGGTAAGGAATAGTAAGGTGACCGACATCACATCACTCCCGTTCTCATGTAGACATCATTCTCAACACGAAAATACATAAGAATTTAGTCGTTCAATACTCTCATGATTGGAGAGATAAGTTGGCACTGATTGACTAATATCATTATAGACAGTATATGACATTATGTATATTACCAATTATATTATTAAACAATACTGTAAAACGCAATCCAATAAAATACTCGGATGATGACAAAGTTGTTCTACGTATGAATTCCCTACTTCCATGATTCCCATTCTATTATCAGCGGTCCAATAATTTTGTTCATAAGACTCACATTTATTATTTAACTAGTAGGAAACTCGTGCTCCGCAAGGGTCCAGTTAAATACTTGACGTACGGTAATGAAATCTTGAAGAATTTAAAATAGGCCTATAACAATCCTCAGTCAATTAAGAATCTATATGCAAAATTTCAAGTTAATCAGTCCTGCAGATCAGTGCAGATGTGATGATTCATTCGTGAATTTCCTATCCTGTACGTGTATAAGCCAGTTCTTTTCTTTATTATATTATAGATTTCACAAAAACATGCATCAGTTATGTAACAACAACAACTAAAACTGAATTCTTTGTGAAAAAACTCACGAGAGTTTACTATTGACCAAACTTAGATTCCGGGATGAAATTTATTCAGAATTGAAAGAGAAATCAAGTATTCATTGATGGCTCCAAACCGGTAATAGGCATACATGCATTTGTCCTTTACAGGTAGAGCAAATAAACTTATGATTTTCAACTCTTGACCCTGGAAATGTTAGCTGAAAGCTTTGTACGTAACGGTATCATCACTATTCTCATTCAATGCTGGCCTCCAATTGAGTTGAATTCATAACAGAGTAGTAGAAGGAGTTTTGTGCAAAGGATTTCAGAGGAAAGTATTTCAGATGAAATCCCTTAAGTTCAACTTTAGGGATATTCATAATCAAAATAATTTTTGTATTTTCTATAAATTGTGTTGATAGTTGATGCAGTGGCAGTGACAAGTTAACACTTTAGATAACATTTCATAGTGAGTCATGCTTGCTCGAAACGCCAGTTTTTTCTGCCAAGTCTAACAAAAACTATTCTCGTGGTATGAGTTATAACTGAAAAAAAGCTTCTCACTGTCCTGTGTACTTTAATTCTCGTGTATTTTTTAAATGTTCCTTCAATTATTTCTCAACTCTTCTGTTACATATTGTGTTCTTTCAATTTGATTTGAATAAGTAATCAATTCAAATTCCACACATACAGATTAAAAAAACCATCAATGAATTTCATTCATTTACTTAGAATAAATTGATACTGTAATCTCACGTGTGTAGGCCAATTAACTGTGTAATTTATAATCTCTCAATTGAACTCCTTATTTGTCTAGTCAACAAATCAGATCACGTCTCTCATACTAATGAGTGCAGTCCTTTTTCACTTATATTCCTGAAGCAATTTGATAAAGAATGCTGAATGCTGCTTGCAATTTTTCTCAATTTTAAATGCATGAATTTGAATCGGTACGTTTAAATACTTACTGAGTATTTATTAAATATATTTAGGCTACCCGAAACAAGTATTAAGTGTTCCTACATTTGACTATTGAACACTACTAATGATTACCTGGTTTTTCGAACTGAAGTCAAAATGATATAGCTTTTCAAAAATTAACGCAATTTCTAACATTCAATTATGTTTATTTGTTCATTCACAACATATTCATTTTTAGATTAATAGAAACAATATAAAAACTTGTAGTAGTTTTTATATTGTTTTTATTAATTTGTACAAAAGTACCCCATATAAGTGAAGTGTTTTCATTTGTAATTAATCAGATATATTGAGAATAGTAGTGTAGTAGTGTATTAGTTTCAAAGATGTTTTTGGTTGATGACAAAACAAGCAGTCTGCTTACGGAACGCCCCCTTATTCTATTGGCGTGTGCCAATTAAAGGCCGGTTTCCGAGCTCGGGATTTAGCTAAGTCCTAGACTTTGAACAGCTGGAGTCAGAAAATTGGCTTTCCAAAACGGGGCGTAGTCGCAGTTTTTATAACAGTAGTCGTAGCTTTTATTTTCTCATTTCTATAATTGGAAACGTTTTTCCTTGACGAAATTAGGCATTCCTAAATAATTCAAAATAGCTGAAACTTTACACTGTTTTCTCTTTATTTTATTTTGTGTTAAATTTTCTAGTTTTTCGAAATTTAATTCAAACGTGACTATGACAATGACTGCGACTACGCCCCGTTTTTGAAAGCCAATTTTCTGACTCCAGCTGTTTAAAGTCTAGGACTTGGCTAAATCCCGAGCTCGGAAACCGGCCCTAAGAATTATACTAAACTTCATTACCAACCGTCGACCAATCCCGTGCGAGTACACTTTAGGTGTGAAGAACTAGTCCACGCCCATAACGCGCTCTCATTGGCTGATGCCTTTGAGTCATTCCATTGACTCCATTTTCTTGAAAGATGCATTTCAAATAAATGGGATTTTTGAGTCAGTTGGAGTTTCACAGGGATGTTATCGCTTAGAACACTGATAAGGTCTTCTGTTTATATTTTGAAATAAATCTGAAATTCAATTGAATTATATTGCTGTGATTTATTATGAATGATTCTTACAATACTTTAAGAATCATTAGTAACAACTTAGTAACGAATTGTTTCCTTTTTTAGCGGCTGTCACTTGATAACTGAATAATTCACTCCTACCAGATCTTCTCTTCTATTATTATGTAATAAGTTCGACAGAGTCAATGAACTCTATTTCAAAATTATTTTGAAAACTGTGGGGAAATTATGTTCTGTCTATCTTCCTTGAACTCACTCTATCTTTTTTATTATCATAACAATATTATATAATCGATTTTTGTTCTTTTTGATATTCCATCATAATTACGAATTATTTAAAATGATTATTGATGTCTTCTGAGATTTTAGAAAACTAATATTACTCCGAGAACCCCTGCTCTATTTATGTTCTCTATAGTAAACAGAACAAGAAGTCGAACTCTCAGTATTATCTGTCAGAAAATCGAATCTACCTGGGAACCTTTGCTGGACTGAAGAACTCATCCAACAGCGAGCGATTCCTGTGACCGGAAGTCCAATTTGTATTGCTTTTCTATCTTCTTCCTCTAACTTCACTTTACATTTACACTCCTTTAACGAACTTCCTCTGTGTGTTTATCAGTGCCGAAATATGGAACTCTCTCACGCACTCTCTCTCTGCCACTTACTTTCTTTCTCTGTTTCATTCTCTCACGCTCTCAAAGTCTCAATTATATTATATTCTCACGCTGTCATATAATTACGTTTTCTGTATGTTTTACTCGTTTCTTTCAATACTATAATAACTATCAAAATCACAGTACGTTCGTCAGTGTGGAGTAGCTAATGTATCATAATTATAATAATGTGATAGAGCTCGATAAATCCAAGAAGTATAGTTTTTAATAGCTTATAGTGTGTGAGAAGAAATCTCTTGAAAATTCTCTTTCTGAAAATTTGACATCAGAACTGACTTTTAAAGCTGAAGATTTTTCCCTAGTGTAAAAATATTTGTGTGGGGAGGTTCATGATTCAAGCTACACATTCACGTATAATATTGCATAGGCTCAGTTTTGTAATATACAAATCACTTGATACTAATTATCACTTCTATAGATACTTCAATCTTGAAGCTACCAGAGAATATTCTATCAGTCATCTATTCTACTGCTTAACCAGTAGTTTTTATATTTTGGAATAAAAATGGAGGAGCTATTGTGTACTATGTTGAAAAACCCTGTACACTTTCAATTGAACGATTCCTAAGAAAGTACAGTGGGCTCTTGTAATAGTAAACAAGCATGACGCATGACAAGTTTATACGTATGCTTGAGTACTCTTGTGTGGACTACCGTATACAATTCCTCTATAGAATAATTATTTTCATTGAGAATTTGCGTAGTGTAGACGGAAAACACGATTGAAATTTGCCAGTTTGCAACGTTTAATTTCACACGAATAGTAAACAATGAAGATGTACCATATTAATACTTGTTATCTTTGCGAAAAAACCATCTTAGAGTGTTCTATTCATAGTAATTCCTTTGAACAATTTTAGACTAAGGTCAGGAAGAGAGGTTTATGCGCTGAACCCGAAATAGATTTCCGGAGACATAGAAGAGCTATTGGTTGGTGAGTTTCAATAGTGTTCTCAAGAGAAAGGAGGATGAGGGGGAGAGAGAGATGGAGTGTGTGGGAGAGAGGAAAAACATTAAAATCTCTTGAGTGGATTGAGTCTCATTTTGCAGTCCATTTGTTTGGACTCGTCATATTCAAGTGACATGGAATTTGAAAACATACGGGACTTGTTGGTTGTGCTTTGAGTAAAAACAGGAGAGAGAGAGATACAAATGAGTAAGAGAGAATAAAGTGGAGGGAAGTAGAGAGATAGAGTACAAAAAAATGGAAGAGAGCGAATTGAATTGGAAGCAAGTATGTAGTGCGAAAATACACTAACATACAAAATCCACTTGTTACTGTAACAGATGAATAAACAAGTCAACATTGATATTGAAATGTTTAGCAACAGTTGTGTATTCGGTTGTTGTAGGTTGTCTCTAAAATTTTGAAAATTCAAAATAAATTTGGATGTGAAGGTCACATTAAACATTGATATTTTGGAAAGAAGCCGTGAAAATTCCGTAGTTGTGTCAAAAGTTAGTCTATTGCTTACCACCCTCTACACGGTGATGATAGTTTCATTTGCAACTTTGTAGTTAGAATTCCATTTTGAAACGATTTTTCAACAATCTTTACTGAATCACTTTTTAGTGAATCCTTCACAATCAGGTTCATTGTGAAATATACTTGTAGAAAATCATTGATTTTGCAGAGATAGATTCTATTTCAATATTTTTAGGCTTCTATCTTATTTTACCATCTAGTCCGTTTATTTAAAAAACGGGTTAATCTGTTGTCCTTCATATTGTCTCCTTATTTATTCGATTTCTTATGAAAAGTGCTGGAATGCTTCTAGAAAGTGATTCCTCTTTCAGACTTAGGCATTTTATCTCTTTAATTTCACCGAGAAATAAAAATGAAATGTTTCCCATGCAATCACACATAAAACGCCTTCACCAAACACATCCTTCCAAATCGGAAGATTTCCTTGCTGGATTAGGCAATCTTTAACGACTCTGTGGGCCTTCTACTTCCCACGTTAATCGTTGAAACTTTTTACCTATGCGGGTACATCTCCATTTAGAAATCGATAAATGAGGAAAGGCTCTTCTTTGATTGCACGATTTGGAAGCTGAAGTTTTTGATTGATTCATGTATTCAGACTTGGAAGGCTGGAAATAGGTAGGCTATAGGTTTCAAATCACGCGTTAGAGTCTTAGAACCAAATATAATGAAATTGACTTCGACATGCCAATTGATTAATTACTGTATTCGTGTGAGCTATAGATAGAGTTTTTCAAATCCAACGAGGTAATGGGTGTTTGATTTAGATTAGTTATTATTTCCCAAATTAATGAATCGTGGTTGATAAAGATTTTAAAGAACGAATTAAAAAACTGCTTTCTTCGTTATCTCTCGAGCTAGGTGTTTCAAAATAGACTAGTTGTAACATTACTTGTTGATGTTTAAAGTTTGAAATTAATATCAACGAATTTCGCAAGTATGTAATAAGTATGATTTTCCAATATCGCATGCCTAATTCGATGCAAGCTTTGTTGTACTATTACTAATATATTGTAAAGTGGTTTTTTATTGATTTTTTCAATCAACTCTGTATGCTACTATGTCTTTGACTAGATTATGACTTTTTTCTTCTTTTGAATTCCATTCAAATTGATCAATAACTTCCATCTCCTTAGGTGAGGTAAGTTTCAGACCGGCTCAAAATAACACCACTGAATACTAACCGCACTAATAGGGTTAATGTCCCAGTAAAGGTCCAAACGGAGACCGAGAATAGTTGAGCCTATTCCAAAAGCCTAATGAATCTTTCATCGAGTCTCTTCTTCATTGAAGGCGCGGCTTCCAATAGTAGACTGTTTTATTTCTGTGACTAGACTTGCTAACAAGTTTTAATCAGTGCCCCTAGCATTTCACTTTCTCATGGAATTTACAAATAGTAGTAGTACTGTACAAGAATAGTAACTACTGAAGGATCACATTAACTTGAAAAAATAATCATGCATTCTTTGGAAGTTTATTTTCGTTCCATTGATAATTTGTCTTTTTCATTCATCGAAACGGGTTTTCTCTTACATAAATATTTGATCTATCAATTGAAGAAATTATTACAGAAAATCTTTACTTTGGTTTTTTGAATATTCAAAAACATTTAGGCTATCTATAATTACCAAATACGTATCATACATATCGTCAATTACCACAAATTTATCATAAACTCCATTGAGCAGGCCAGTAGGCGTACTCCAAAACTGAAATCAATATCTGATTCTGTAATTATAATACAGGAAAAAGAAAACAAAATTGAATTCTACAATATTGTGATACCCCTCCTCCTAAGAAAGTAATGTCGCTGTGAATGGACGATTGTGATTGGTTGAATGTTATTGAATGGTTGAGAGCTGTGACGTCTCAGCCAATCACAGAGGGCCTGTTCACGAACAGCATCTTGCTCCTCCTCCTCCTTATCTAATTCCTCCAACAAATTAGAATCCCAATAAAGTAGAGAATATTATACTAACAATCTTAAACATTATTGGTTTAAATTGAAATTATTGTTAATAATCACCAAGTTAAATTGTAATAAAAAATGAATTTATGAAATTATTCATTATTGTTACAAGTTCAGTATCATCAGTACGATATCATAGAGCAATTTATTGAGAAATAAAATACAATCATTGAAACAAAACTTTGCTAACACTATAAGACTATTGTTAGCACCTTCATTCAAAGATAGAATATCACCTTTGATAATAGATATGATAATATATATATATAATTTTCGTATTTCATACTTCATATTTTTCAAATTCAAATTCTTCATTCAAAAAAATAATTAAACAATCAAATGCATTCCAAAAAGCAAATACAATATTGTTTCCTAACTTCTAATATGTGTTCCCTATAGCCTACCCTGTGTGGGGACACTTGAATATATATAATACAATATTTATATACAAATTTAAATATTATAAGAAAGTGTAGTATTTATAGTAATCTTGTTCTATAAGAAATAGTATTCCATCTCTCTGTGTTGCCTCTAGTTGTTCTATTTACTTGAGCGGCAAATCTACAAACTTTACGTTGGGAGAATATATTTCAAGTTAAAATTCTACAAGAATGACGTTCAGTTCAGTTACATAGCATAATATCATATGCTATAATTTATAGTTCAAATTCTATCAAGAATGACGTTCAGCTCAATTACACAGCGTAATATCATATATAATATCAGTTATAGAAAATAACTTCCAGTTCAAATTTCTGCACAAGCTTATCAAAAGATCACCTCAGTTACTGCCTCGACCTAAAGATGGAGTCAGAGTCAGTTAATTTCATTGATAATAATCTAGTATGGTGGAATTAACTTAAACTGTCAGCATTATCTAGAAATAAAATCAATGCTTCCGATTCAACAAATAGTGACACTTCAAAGTGAATCTCACTCTACAACTAACCGGGTCCATTCCATGAGGTACCCTACGTTACTTCAAAGGTCATATCGCTTAAAAGAGTCAGCTGTGCAACAATGACCTCTTTGATAAAGTTCAAAGCGCCTGCGCAACATAAATACACCAATCAACACTTCACTCATTTCATTTTAGCCCAAAGTAATTCCACTTGCAGAAAATTGGCGGATGAAGAGAATTAGAAGCAATTAAATTCGAGCAGGTTGCTAATTTAGCACGTCATCGACAAGCATGTCTTGTTTCCAAGTTATACAATTTAAGGCAGTTTTTTACATCGTATGAATTCTTCAAGTAGAGTGAAGTTAGTAGCTTTACTACAATTATTCTTAGAAGAGAAGTAAGTAATTGACAGCTTGAAGCAGTGAGTTGTTTGATGAGTGTTCCTGAAAACTTGTTTGTCTCTATTCACACAAATTTTCATGAATTTGAAAATATTATGATTATTGTAATCATAATAATTTATAAAATTAAATTCCCATTTTATTTGTACATAAGCAATTAATCTGTGTTTGTGGAATGAGCGGATAAAGTAATAAAAACAATATTCAAATCGAGATACATATATTTGAAAAAACTTAGATTTTACGAATATAAGCTCTCTCAGAAGAGAGAAATAGGGGAGAAGGTTTGAGAGAAGAAAATAAATATTGATAATAAGTGATAATCGGAAGACCGAAACCGAAATCACATCTATAGTTGGTTGAATAGCTTGAGAAAATTTATATGAATCCAAATAAAAAATAAATCAAATTGAAATAATGAATAATTAATGAACGTTCAAGAGAGGTTCGTGTAGAGAGGAAAAATGAATAAAGAAGATAGAAATCAATGGAGTAGGAGGAGAATGTGATGAGTATGAATACTTATAAAGCTGGGTTTTTGTTAGTGCATAAATGTCGTCGTCGACCACGACAGAGTAAACATCTCAGATTGGATACAATTTCGATTTGTCAGAATAACCTAAAAGATTATGTTCAATTATGTTTTAATGCGGGAGGTTGAGTTTATACTTTTAAATGTCAATATGTTGATATTATTAGAAATGTTTTGATTCTTGAATAATTAACACAAATAATGAAAAGTTATTTGATCAGCTGTTTTAGCACACTTGAAGTTTGGACAATATGAATGTCAAAAATGCTTGTCGTCATCGACTGCGGAAGTTTACGCACAAACGAAAATGCACATTGAGATCGAAATGTGATGAAGGCGGAAGAAATTTACAATTCAAAATTTAATTGGCCCTAAATTGAACCGTGAAGAAGATGACAGCTGTGATGATGAATGACATTTTCATCCCTCGATCAGGAAGTAAAGTACTAAGTAAAAATTAAAATCCCAACACAAAATTCTACAAATTTATAGGACGTATCTTTGCATCAACCATTTTCAAAAAAACATGCCAAGAGGAATGTAATAAAATGTTATCACCTGTTGAAAAATGAATCTAGATAGGTGACCGGACTCAGTTGAATGGAGACGCTCAAATCAAACTCATCTTAATTGCTGTTGACTTGTTTTGACCGACCAGCAACTCGTGAAAGTAAGCATAAAACCAGACGCAATTTCAAGCATTGAACGAATATTCATTGATCAATAATCATGGATTTTATTAGTATGTTGTTTCTTATTGATTCAAGTTCAACCTGTTCCATAAAATTGAAAGCAAAAACCAGGTTGTAAATTTTAAGTTCAAAACCATACTAATTAAAATCTCACTCAACAAGTCACGAGTAAATGCATTTCTCAACACTGAGACTCCTCAAAACTTTCAAACTAGTCGGGGGTTCAATTTTTTCACATTTAAATTTTTCACTATCATGATTGAGTAATTTTTGTGATGAAAGCAAAGATTGACTTTTTCATAATGTTGCAAAAGTTACCTTAAAAGTGAAAACACTATACAGGAAAAAGTAGGATTGCGAATGTTTATTTTGGTTGCTAAAGGTCAGTCGAAGTTTTGGAGATTGAGACATCTAAGCTAACATTTCCTTTCTTCTGACTAGCCACATAATAAAATTTCCAATAAATAACCACAGTTACAAAAGTTAACATTATTCACTAGTTACAGGTTACAGCAACAATGTTTATACGCTTGTTAATATTTAAATATTTCTTCCTAGTGGAAAGTGTTTGAAGTGTTTCCTACTTGTTGTAATATAATTAATTTATATATATATTATAATTAATATATGAATAATATTGGAAATAATTTAACTACCATGTATTCTTTCTCTGATTTCAATGCTTTTTCGGAGATAGAACTTATTTCAATTTTTAGGTGAGGAACTTGATTCAGTGCAACTTGAGTGCAGTATTCCAACATTATAATAAGTGGGTTCATTTTATCAAGTCTTCTGAGATTCGTTTGAAAAAGCTTTCTCGAAGCTGTAGAATAGCCTCTATGTAAAAATGGTCCACTGGCCAACTGTTCCACCTTCTTGAGAGTTGAATGTAAGAGAGAGCTAAAGAGAGCTAAAAGAGAGACCCTAACTTCGTTCTCTAGTAAAAATAAATGAAACCATTCTATTCTATTCTCCTTCTTATGGTATACTCCCCGAAGAAAGGTACTTTTTCATATTTTTCCTTCTCCCTCCTTTCCTACTCCTCCCCCTTTTCAGAACCCTCCACACGTACTCTACCAATTCCTCTTCCTTGTTGTTTCCTTGATCTTTTTGCTCTTATCTGGACTCATATTTCCATTTCATTTCATAATCCTCATATAATAGGATGGCATCTTTGTCCTCTTTCTATTTCTTTATTTTTCTCTTTTTCTGTTCTTATATTCCTTTTCTAACCCTTATTATTTCTCAACTTATCTTCTCTCATTTCTGATTCCTCCTGATTCAACTTCTCCTTCCTCCTCTCACTTTTTCCACTTTTTCCTTTTCATCCACTTCACAATTACATCGCTTACTCATCCTCTCTTTCACATCCTCCCATCCTCCTTCTCCTCCTTCTCTCCCCCCTCGTACTCCTTTTATTCCTTCTCCTCCTCCTCCTCCTCCTTCTCCTCCTCCTCCTTCTCCTCCTCCTCCTTCTCCTCCTCCTCCTTCTCCTCCTCCTCCTTCTCCTCCTCCTCCTCCACCTCTTCATGCATCTCTTCCTCCTACTCCTCTTTTTATCCACTTCACAATTACTTCGCTTACTCATCGTCTCCTTCACATTCTCCCATCCTTCTTCTCTTCCTCCTTGTACTTCTTTTATTCCTTCTCCTCCTTCTCTTCCTCCTCCTCCTCCACCTCTTCATGCATCTTTTCCTCCTACTCCTCTTTTTATCCACTTCTCAACTACTTCGCTTACTCATCGTCTCCTTCACATCCTCCTATCCTCCTTCTCCTCCTCCTCCTCCTCCTCCCACTAGCACCAATAACTCCAAAAAGATCGTGAACCTGGCTTCAGACACGTGACAACCGAGTCACGTAAGAGAAAGAATAGTGCTGGTGGCTTGTTCTCGGAAAAGGTGACGAAGTCTAAACCATCAGGAGCAGCTAAGTAGTCGGTCACAGTCACCTCTACGTTACAAAAAGCCGAATAAGAATATTGATGATGGAAACAACGAAAATATTTGACATCATTGAAAAATTCAAGATGGCAGTCATTATTGACAGAAATTTTTATATCGCTTGCTATTCAGTTATTGTGAGAGATATCGGATTGGTTTTATCACCAAAGTGTTTCGAATTACCAAACTATGATGTTCGAGAGAATCGTCTCATTTCGACCACTTTTTTCATGATTTATTCAACTTCAAAAACTTGAGACATACATTTTTTGAGGACAATATTTCACTTTCCACACTGTAAAAGTATTCGCAGTAGACATACACTAATGTTATTGGTACAGTGTTTTAGAATATTCCCGAAGCTTTAAAATGGCATCAGCTTGGAGGCTGTAAGTCCATATTCCACGACTGGAGCGTCATCGGAAAAAGAGAGAAAAGTACTGTTTGCAGCTGAAACCACGCTTTTTCCACCAAATGCCATGAGGGTGGGAACATGTTGAAGAGGAATTGTAACCTAATTAATGGATTGAATGATATTTTGAGCTTAAGGTTCTTATAGCATGAGGATACGACAATGCGGTATTCAATGAAATTCAATACAAAATGACAGAAATAATGGTGAAAAATGAGTAAAAACCCTTGTTTTTCAGGATTTTCTCGAAAACGGCTTGAACTTTTTTTTCCAAACTCGTACCCTGGAGAGCTATTCATAAGCCCCATCCACTAACCACTAACATGAGTCTTATTCCTGCATTAATTGCAGGAGCGTCGCAATATTCTTAAGATAAATAAATCTTGTAGAATTTCTATCACGATTTACTCAAAATAACTAGTCCATTCAAGGAAAGGTTATAGAGGGAAAAGTTAGGAAAAAGAGATCAGTGGAGATAAGTTACATGAGAACTGAGAAGAAAGAAGTGAGATTGAGGCTGTGCACAGTTGAAGGTAAACGTTTTACTAGTGATATTTTTCGATTTGTATACTATCAAGCTATCATAAACATTCTCAGAAAAACAGTTTTTTCCAATTATCACTTTTTGAGATATGAGCGCCTAAAGTTTAAATTTTTGGGATCATTTCAGATTAAGTAATCCATGCAATATTGACGATACATTCTTCATGGTATTGTTTATTCATTTATTACATTCCACAATCACAATATCAAATTAACTATTGGGAGAGAATCAACAGGATAAACCCAAAACTGTTTCTCCCCCTAATTTAGATAAAAATAGTCCAAATGTGTTTATGGAAACATTTTTATAAAGATCTCAATGATTTAACTACAGTCCAAATATACATTATACTAAGCTTGTTGTATCTGGGTTGATCAGAAAGATGTAACGTATGGATATTATACTTGAAAATGCATTAATAAATTGAAAAATATTAAAGAACATGATAAATTTGAAGCTAGAAAAATTACAAAAACATTCATTCTGTAGATTGAATGAAACAAAATATAAATTTTTGAGAAAGTTATTCAATTTACCAAAAATTAATTCAACTAAAAGTTATATTTGATCATTTTATGTAAACTGTATAATTTTCTTAAAAATTGTTATTTTCAGGATTATTTTATTCAATCAACAATACCATGAAGAATTTATCGTTAGAATTTCATGAATTTATCTCTCACTGAATTTGAAAAAATCTGACCCCAAAATTCAAACTCCTATATGCGCTTATATCTCAAATGATCGGAAAAATTGTTTTTCTTACAAAGTGCTATTTCATTTTGATAGCCTGAGAGAATGTTGCTATGAAGGATGAGTGGATATGCTTGTGAGAGGCAAATAAAATTAAAATAATGAAAGTAGTAAAATACTTGACGGAAACTTTCTCCGGAAATTCAGTTCAAAAGGGACTTTATTTTCCAGAATATATGATCATTCTGTCTCATCTTTAGACTATAGTACATGGAAACTCCATACGTCGTTTATTACTATGATAAACTTTCAAAATTTATTGCCCAAATCTACTTGCATGCAAATTATTGTTTGAAACGCAGGTTCAACTTTGTTGAAATTTTTAAATACTGTATCGAAAATAAATACTTTCTATGCACATTGATAAGAAATATCCGATATCATGATGATTATCTATACTACAGTATAATAGGAAAGAGCTGGCTTATGGCTTATACACGTACACGATAGGAAAATTATGTTTGACGTATCAACACGTCTGAACTATTGGACTGATTAACTTAAAATTTTTCATATAGATTCTTAATTACGCGATGATGGTTATAGGCCTATTTTCAATTCTTCAAGATTTCATTACTTCAAGTTTTCAGTTTGTCAGGTTTTAAAATAGACACTTGCGGAGCACGTGCAGTATTGTATAGTATGTAATAATATTATGACTAATTACCGAATTATTCTATTATTCAACAACAACAATTTTCATTCATTCACGATATATCCTTTCTAAGTTTTTATAGTTAACCTAGTATTCATTCAATTTTGCACGCAATATTTTCTATAATTCACCTACATTGCTATCTGCTAACAGTCTGTAGAATATGACAGATAAAAATGCATAAAAAAACATAATCCCATGATCATGATTTACACTCAAGTCCCACATTTCAGTCGAGGCATGCAAAAGAATTGGCACATAAATTATTCTAATATTTGAATATTTCAAAACAAAAACAGGCGACACTTTATTTTGAGCTTCAACTGTGCTCCCTGCTTTGAAACAACATCAGATAGCAGCAGCGGAAGAAGTAGATTGTCGAGACCAATTCAGAAACATCGCGACCTTCACACGTGCTTCAATGGCGTGAAAGTGCAAAGGTACGCGAATGTGCGCATGCGTCGGTCAGGTGGTAATAAGGAAGACATTGCAAAAATGCTAAATCGCTACGGATTTGCACAATCGGCAAGAGCAATGTTTAATTGTGGGAGGGGATGAGGGAGCAGAGAGAGAGAGAAAAGTTTTGTTGTGAGTTAGAGGAAGACGGAGGGAGAATTTCGTCATTGTCCCTGACCCGTAGTACCCAGTAAGCAAGGAATTTGGCAGCAACCCCATGTGACAATACTGCACTACTTGTTGATAGTGTTTATTGTACTTTACATTTGAAATCATTATTTAACAATACTGTACTTGTTGGTAGGGTTTAGTACTTCACACTTGAATGCATTTGAAACTGAATCACTGAAGGAAATAATCAATTTTGTTCTTGGTATATTTTGTTCGAAAATGAGATATAACGTTGAATCTGAAGCTGAAGTCAGAAGCGTTTAAAATAAAATAGTTCATTTGAATATTCTGCCAGCATAGAATAATAAAAATAGAGATATAACATTAAACTGAATAACTCCAGTGAGACTTATTAGCTTGTTACTCTGAAAGGAATTGGAGTTCACCATCTGAAATACTGTAGGTTATAATCGAATATCTCTAGTATGCATTTTTAAAGATAGATTGAGAAATGGAATTAGATTTGGTGTTGAGATTAAGAAAATGGAAGGAAACTTTTAAATTAATAAACTCTTTCACAATACCGGGATACAACTACTGGAGTACAGTGTATTATTCATCCATTCCTGATTAGAATTGAATGATCAGTGATATTGTAATAATTAAGTTTCATATTGTAAAATAAAAACCACTACTAGTTTATTGAAACAATTTGAGAATCGAATGACAATAAATAGGATATATGCATGAAATGCAGGTTGCATTCTTACTCCTGAAAATCACAGTGATTGATTACACTAGAAGTAGAAAGTACATACATGAACATTTTATTTTTTAAAAATGCCATGAAATAGATCTTTGCCTAGAATTTTGTTGCGAGTTTATCTCTTTGGAATCAATCTGCACTCTTGCCTGAAGCTGTAGAACGATACCATAAAAATACATAGTTTGTCAGTCTGTCTTTGCTATCACGTAGCAATGTGCGAATGTATGACTGTGAAAAATCTATGTAAGGATAACTATGTCTACTTAGTCCACGTAACTTAGACTTTGCAGTCAACTCGAATCAACTATCACTTCATTACATCCATCCCTTGTTATATAATCGTACTCCATTATCAATTCCTTCACCATCCCTCATCACGACTTCTTGAGTGCCCTCATCCAATGACCTAGCATAACCTATAATACCTATATCAAACTTTCTCTTCTCCAACAACCTTGATAAATGCAATCCGAGTCTATTGTTCTTCGGTCCTGAATTCGTTAGCAGCAGACAAAAGATATTAACGAATAGTTTGCAACTGAACAAGGTTTGCTCCTCGAGGCAAACTCAAGATAAAGAGCACATTACTGGTCTACTCCATCTGGGGCTGGTTATCCTTCAAACAGGAAACTTAATTATTCTTTTCAAACACACCTACTACTGATATGTATATCTCTCATTATCTATATGTATCAAAAAAGTAACTGTGTATTACTGTAGCTATTGCAAACACGTGAAACGTGATAAAAGGTTAGGGCCCACCCCCCACCTCATACAAGACTTCAGTAGCCTTCACGCTAGACTAGTCTAGCAGTCTATATTCACTTCAAATTGTCAGCATTGGGTACATGAGAAGCGTTGGTGTTAATTATAAGGAATGCTGATAGTTTAAAATGAGTCTCACCATAATAGTTGTCTTCGAGACTTGAAAAAAGTGAAATAATTGCAACACGTGACTGTAGGCCTACTATACTGAGACTTGCAACCATACGATTCCACGGATAATTTATTCACAGCTCCATAGATATTTTTGAAGCGAGCTTTGTTTTGTTTATTTGGCAAATCCGTTATCTTTGTTGCTGGATGGAACATGTGTGTGCTATTGATAGTAGCGAGCTAATGATCCAGACTGCCTTGAATCGCGATACGGTGAGTCTTCCTTAAAAATGACTCATTTTCGTTCTGAACTAATATTGTTGGATTTTGACTGGTTTCAAGTTGTAGCCCATGAATGTAGGGAACAAAAAGAGAATCTATTCACTTCCTCTATTCATTTAGATTAAATAGATGCAACTGAATAATTGATTACAAACAGCTCTCTTAAGACTCCTCAAGATTATTGATAATTTGATTAAGTTTCTATTTAGTTTAGTAATTTATTCTGTATCAATTCTGACATTCAATTTCTGCAGAAGCAGAGGAGTTGGTGCCTCGTTTTTTTGTTGATATTGATATAGAATTATGTGTTTTATTATTATTTAGCTTTTTCTATAAAACCCAATAATTTCGACGTATGGTTTGACTCAATTTTTCTTTGAGATTTAATAAGGAATTGATGTTTGTTGTTTTCCATGACGAAACAATATTATAATAACTTTGTTGTAGTTTAGATACTGTGTATCTTAGTGAATACAGTATTCAAAAACACTTACTATTTGTGATGAGATGAGGTAAGCATTTCACTCCTGAGGAGGAGCTACATGGAGGCCTCAGGAGGCTGATGACTGATTGTTTAGGTAATTTTTCTAACTTTCCTCAGAATGCGAAACTGCATTTTTTTCTGAAAGGATTTTTTCTGAAAAATTAACTCTCATACATTGGCATTTTACTATGTAAAATAATATAATCTAATATCATTTTGGCAACACTATTGAAATCTTCCTCACAATGTGCGTTTCTGTGATTTTATTCTGTTGTCTTCATATTCGACTGAGCTGCAACTCCCTCGTGATATCATCATTACAGGTAGATGGAAGAATGTTCACATCTCTCAATATCTTCTGTCTCATTTCTCTAACCTCTCGTTTAGTTGATGCCGTCCACTGATTGAAGCGTGACAGCATCATTACAGAGCTCATCCTGACATCCATGTCCGAATCGTGGACCAATACATTATACAATCGAATGGAACGTGAACAGAGTGGACAGGAGGACACGTATCTTCAGTGAGGTCCACTACACACTGTCGGCATTCCTCATAAGCAACATCAAAGCTTTCCATTCAACCGATGCTGACAGCTTGAAGTGAATGTGACTGTGACCGACTACTTAGCTGCTCCTGATGGCTTAGCCTTCGTCACCTTTTCCGAGAACAAGCCACCAGCATCATTCTTTCTCTTACGTGACTCGGTTATCACGTGACTGAAGCCAGGTTCACGATCTGTTTTAGAGTTATTGGGGTTAGTGGGAGGAGGAGGAGAAGGAGTATGGGAGGATGTGGAGGAGAGGAGGATGAGGAAGAGGAGGGGAAGAAGGAGGATGGGAGGATGTGAAGGAGAGGATGAGTAAGCGAAGTAGTTGAGAAGTAGATAAAAAGAGGAGGATGAGGAAGAGGAGGAGGAGAAGGACGATGGGAGGTTGTGAAAGAGAGGATGAGTAAGCAAAGTAGTTGAGAAGTGGATAAAAAGAGGAGGAAGAGGAGAAGGAGAAGGAAGAAAAGGAGGAGGAGAAGAGGAGGAAGAGAAGGAGGATGGGAGGATGTGAAGGAGAGGATGAGTAAGCGAAGTAATTGTGAAGTGGATAAAAAGGAAAAAGTGAGAGGAGAAAGGAGAAGTGGAATCAGGAGGAGTCAGGAATGAGAGAAGATAAGTTGAGAAATAATAAGGAATAGAAAAGGAATATAAGAACAGAGAAAGAGAAAAATATAGATATAGAAAGAGGACAAAGATACCAACCTATGAGATGAGGATTATGGAATGAAATGGAAAAATGAGCAAGGAATATGGAGTCCAGATAAGAGCAAAAGGATCAAGGGAACAACAAGGAAGAGGAATCGAGAGTGATGAGTGGAGGGTTCTGGGAAGAGAGAGGAATAGGAGAGGAGGGAGAAGGAAAAAGATGAAAAAACAGCTTTCTTTGGGGAGTATACCATAAGAAGGAGAATAGAATGGTTTTATCTATTTTTCCTAGAGAACGAAGTTAGGGTGCAGTCAGCTCTCTCTTACATTCAAC
This sequence comes from Nilaparvata lugens, assembly GCF_014356525.2. Classification (NCBI taxonomy): domain Eukaryota; kingdom Metazoa; phylum Arthropoda; class Insecta; order Hemiptera; family Delphacidae; genus Nilaparvata; species Nilaparvata lugens. The sequence goes on along the minus strand of NC_052511.1, from coordinate 45,309,752 downwards.
TCTCAAGAAGTTGAAACAGAATATAATGGCCTGAAGAGGAAAAGAAAATAGATGGAAAAGAAGTCAGGAGAGTGATGGCTATGAAAAAAAAGATTGAAAATCAAACTTTGAAATGTGGAGAGGGAACCAGAGAAAGAAGAAAAAGGAGGGAAAAAAGAAGAGAATTGAAAAAGAAGGAAATGGATAAGGAGAGGATTGAAGGTGGCAAAGGAGAAGGAGGAAGAGAACGAGAATTATGCAGGAGTTATAGTGAGGATAAGTGGGGAGAGGAACAGTTTTGGGTTTATCCTGTTGATTCTCTCCCAATCATTGATTTGATATTTGATTGTGGAATGTAATAAATAACCGAATAATTTATCTTCAATATTTCATGGATTAATCTCTTACCGAATCTGAAATGATTCCATAAATTTAAACTTTAGGCGCTCATATCTCAAAAAGTAACGATCGGAAAATTGTTTTTCTGAGAAAACGTTTTTATTTTGATAGTAAACAAGTCGAAAAACTTTGAAAAATATCACCAGTAAAAAGTTTTTCTTCCACTTTCCATAGCCTTAATCTCACTTTTTTTTTCTCAGTTCTCATGGAACTTGTCTCCACTGATCTAACTTTCCCCTCTATAACCTTTCCTTGACTGCACTAAAACTATTTTTGAGAAAATCGTGATAGAAGTTCAACAAGAATTATTTTCCTCGATAATATTGCGCCGCTCCTGCGATTTTTGCAGGAATCAGACTCATATTAGTAGTTAGTGGATAGGGCTTATGAATAGCTCTCCAGGGTATGAATTTGATGAGAAACGTTTTGGCCGTTTTCGAGAGAACCGTAAAAAACAAGGTTTTTTACTCATTTTTCGCCATTTTTTCTGTCATTTTGTATTTAATTTCATTGTAATATCCTCATGGTAGAGGAACCTTAAGTTCAAAATTTCATTCAATCTGTTAATTAAGTTACAATTTCTCTCCAACATGTTCCCACCCTCATGAGCATGTTTTAATAAGTCTCTGAAACCTAGAGTTGTTCATCAACCTTTCAGCCTAACTCTTATGTGATAGACACTTCAGTCAGTGAAGCTGTCTGATTGGTCAATCCGTTGATTAGTCGCCATTGTACCTTCACAGCTTCCCACCAATAGGAAGCAAGCATCTTGAGAATGTCACATGCAAGTCATTGTCCAATGAGATAGCTCGTAAAATTCGAGGCGTGGAATTTTACTTTAGCATTTCTACTGCCACATTTTTGTATCCTGATTTAGTTCTTGCAGTTTTCCGCTAGGATTATTTCTCTCTGAAAGTATAAAAGTGAACTTTCTTATTTATTTTTGTGGGATTCCTATGTTCTGATTCAGGAAATTTGATTTCAATCAAGATTCAAGAATATACTTATTCCATTATCTCTAATGAAATAATGGGATAAGTATTGAGATAAATGAATATTGGAGTAAGTATTGATTTCTGATTGCATATTGGAGAGTTGCTGCCCCAAACTAGATAAGACTCTAGAAGATATCTTATCAACTAGAATAGAAGAGATAAGTGAATCGTCTTTTAATTTTAAAGTACTTGACACAGTCACTTTGTTTGCATCCAAGACATCAGATGAAAGTCGAAGCCTGGCATCGTCAGGTAACGACCGGCTTATCGCGCCCGAAGCGGTGCCGGACGCCTTATCTTTACCCTTGCCCTTTCCTGCATTAGATCTTGTCGCTTTAGGAGTAGACATATTCACTGATATCAGGCGACTGGATCGATGTATGAGATTTTCAATACATGAAATTTATACAGAAAACCTACTCTAATGACTTGACAAATTTTCAGACCTCTAATCCATCAAAAACTACACGAAAAACAACAAATGATGAGAGCTCAAACAAACGTGACCTCACTCTTCAACAACTCATCTACTACAGAGAAAGATGAAACTACAGAGTTACATGATGACACTACAGATCTACTACAGAGTTATAGAAAAAGGACGATGTCATACGAAGTGGAGAGTAATAGGGAAGATACGAGAAAAAGTAAACTTTTAGGATCCACAAAACAAATTTTGGAAGAAAGGAAGATAGCAGAAAGTTGGAGAACATGTCGTAGTAGTGGGAGGAGGAAGAGGAGCATGCGAGAACAAAAGCAGGATATGTGGAAGATAATACAAGAGAGAAGAAGAATGCTAACCACGACAAGAGTAAAGGAAGGTAGTAAAGACTAGGAAAAGATTAGTATGAAGTAAAATAAAAATAAAGGAACATGAAATGAGAAAACTATTATTGAAAGAGGAAGAAAAATGAATAGTAATGGAACATTGCCAAATGAAGTCTACCATTTTATGTAGCAATTAACTGAAGCCAGGTCTTCGTCTTCATTAAGAGTGGTTCTTCCTGTCTCAGCGACTGCGCCGCTACAATAAATAATAGCCTTCCATTTTGACACTAAATTTAAAATTATTTTTATTTAATGCCGGCAACTGTCTTCATACTATAAGAAAATATCACATTGTTGTCTCGTGAGATAATTTATAAATAAATCTAGAAGACATGAGAAACATATTCATTACAGTACGCACCAGTCTAAACCTAAGTAGACACAATAGCTCCATGAAACCAGTTTGGGTGATTGAACGATATAAAGAAACAGTGTTATTGCTTCTATTCTATCGTTGTATTACAATCACTGTACTGTAATCGTATATTTAATATTATCACGCCTTTCAAGCAGCTCTCATATCTCTATTTCTTGAAAAAATCAATCTTTATAAAAGAGACGCTAAATTAGTAGCGAAATTTGAAAATCTGTCGCCTTTCTCCCGCTATAATTACTTTTATTCTGATGAGATCATCTTACAATTTAAATTTGTTTTATTTCACAGGTAACAGCAGGAGTGTACTTCAGTAATGAAACATGAAGCATGTGTACACATTTAAAGGTAAATAGACTTCTCATTATTACATCATTTCAATCACTTTTATACAGCATGATGCAGGATGCTTATAAAGCAGGATGCTTTTATACAGCATCCATTCTGAAACTCTTCTGAGATATTACGTACTTCGAAAATCAAAATAGTAATGAAATATGAAATAATGATTTCATTTATACGAAAAACCCATAATACATTTTTTTTAATAATACAATTCACAAATAATAACAATTGAAATTTGATATCAATGAATACTTCTGATTAAATTACACATGTATGCAAAGCTTTGAAGCTTGACCACATATGTGAGTATCTACAAAATAGAATATATATTCCTTTTGATAACAGTACATTACTAATTTAAAAAATATATAACAATAAAGATAAAAGATGACACATTCACTTGATTTTTGCACTACCAGCTAAATGAAAATTTATAAAAATGGCATCCATTCACAACAAAACAATAATATTATTCAAAACTAAACACTATTATTTGGGGAAGCGATTAACTGTAATTGCACTGATAAGCTATTGATAAGATCAAAGTGCTGTTACTCCCGTTGTAAGGATGGCCCTTTGAAGAGAAGACTCCTCTAGATGTATTTATGAGTTTGAAAATCGCTTACCAGTGGTCACTGAGCAAATGAGACTTGGTGCCGGTTTCCGAGCTCGGGATTTCAGTATCAGACTTTAACCAGCTGGAGTCAGAAAATTGTCTTTCCGAAACTGGGCTTAGCCGCAGCTTTTATGATAATCTTTATTTTCTCATTTCTATAATTGGGAACGTTTTTCCTTGACGAAATGAAACATTTCTAAATAATTCAAAATAGCTGAAACTTTACACTATTTTCTCTTTATTTTATTTTGTGTTCAATTTTCTAGTTTCTCGAAATTTAATTTAAACGTGGACTGCGACTACGTTTCCGTTTAGGAAAGCAAATTTTCTGCCTCCAGCTGGTTAAAGTCTAGAACTTGGCTAAATCCCGAGCTCGGAAACCGGTCCTAAATGGTTTTAGTCTTATGAGACTAAATCCTGTGAATTCTGACGAATAAATGAGGCTAGTTTAATTGAACATAAGATTAAAATATCGGGGAGCCGAGCTTAGCTCGTTATTCATTTATTGATAAACAGAACAAAATTCTTTAAAATGATTGGAGAAGGACTAACAGGCACAGCCCAAAGCTGTTTCCTCCCCGAATTTTGATTTATACACTATAATAGTCCAAAAAGTAGGTTATCTTACATACACTTGAATTCAGGTCCAATTTTCATTCCAAACTTTTGAAAACAGAAAAATCTAATTTAGATTGTTTACAAACCAACTTGAATAACAAAATAACACTCACCAATCACTTGAAACTGTAAAATAATGAGTAACTTTGAAAATTATTATATACTCTAATTCAGAATGATATACCATGTCATGTCTACAAATCAGATATTTTGATCAAGTGGATTAAAATTTCTTGATAATATTTCTCTTGAGATAAGCTGATTGATTGCAAATAGTTGAACAGCTGAACATAATTCTGTCTCTCTCCCACACAGGCACTCCCATCTTCCGTTATCAACAGACGACGAAATTATCATGTTTTTTTCCAAGGATGAATAATTATTACCCTTTTCATGTCCTTCAGCGATTTTTCCCAGGGATGAGACCTAGTGCAATTGAATTTTTATATCATAAACCTACTATGTTCCAAATTTTGTGAAAATCATTAGAGCCGTTTTCGAGATCCGTTGGACATAAATAACCATATAAATAACTGAATATATACATAAATTGCTTGCTTAATATAATAGGATATTAAAAGTATAAAATTGTTTGATTTGAATAAGATGGGGATCAAATGAATGAGAGTGAATCATGATAGATTGGTAGAGTGGACATTACTGTCCAAACCTTACCACTTCATCCTTCAGAAAATTAAAAAGTCACATTTTTTTATGAATGAAGTCATCCTAATAATTGTCCTGCTACAATATAAGTACACCATTTCTGTTGAAACTGTCTTCTAGTTAGTTGTTGAAAATTATTTGATTCAGCTCTTTCCTGTATTCCTTGATTATCTTATTTACTGTATCAAAAGTTAAAGTTTGAGATTAAACAAGTGAGAGTGAGGGATGAACTGTGACTGAGAAATTGAGTGAGGGAGAGAGGTATTGATTGATTGATTAAATAACTTCAATTAGAGAGAGAGGGTGAGAGAGAGAGTGAGAGAGTAAGAGTAAGAGAGAGAGAGAGTGAGAGAGAGAGTGAGAAAGAGAAAGAGAGATAGTGATTTATTGATTGATTGATTATATGCCTTTATTAGGGCGGAATAAGGACTCCTGGTCCTCTCTGCCACACAACCCAAGAGAGAAAGAGAAAGAGTGAGAGTGTGAGAGAGAGAGAAAGAGTGAGAGAGTGAGAGTGAGAGAGGATGAGTAAGAGAGCGTGGAGGAGTCTCACAGAGTTGGCACAGTCTCTCTGGCCAAGTATAGGGATTTGGTTGGGAGCCAAAAAATGCCCCAAAACTTTACTGTCACAATCTCCAACCCTTCCTCCCCTACTTGAAAAATCTGCCGACATCGTGGCACTATCTGTCGGACAGGCTGCCAAATGAAATTTTGCATTTATTGAAAAGCTTCACGTATTCTTCAATTAAAATTGTTTATCTTGTTCCGTTGTGAACAAAGTTGTTGAAACGTAGTTCAGAATATTGTAAGCTACACTTGGCTGGACTAGGAGTTTTCTTTTGAACGGGTCTCTTGAGTTTTGCTCAAAAATGTCTGAGCTTTAACAATATTGTATCATGAAACATGTTTCACTTATGAAAATAATTATCATGTCATGATAACGACTATTTTCGACCATTGGTCATTTTCAAGTTATAATGTGAAAATAAACAAGTTGATACTAGATAATATGAAAATATGCTTATCTTCATTTGATTAATTTATTTCTTATTCATTAATTACTAAGTAACCTAATTACATTTATTAAATTCTATTTTTTATATTGTTTTAAAGTTATATTGTTTTTAATATCACGAAATTCCACTAAACAAAAAGTGTAGAGAATTTAGTTATGTCGGTTGAACGCATTGTTCTCAAGATATGAGCGTGGAAGCAAAACGCTGATAAATGAAACTTTTTAACCACCCTCATCCCCTTAGCACATGAGTTAGGAATGGGGACTTTTGATATGTTCTCCTCCTAACTAGCCTCAACAAAGCTGCAAAGTCAAAAACATTCCCTCCAAATTCCTTTGTCAATATTGGTCTATTGTTGCAATAATAAAGATTTCACACTCAACACTAAAGCTGCTGCAAAAGGTGTAGGGTAATTCGTAAAAGTGTGAAATTATATATCAAATTGAAGAGAATTCAATGCTCTAAAAGCTCATAATCAATATGGGGTTTTCCCATCGATTTTTAAAAAGTTATAAGAGCAAAAATAGAAAAAATTGGTGGCAAACGTGTTTTTTTCTAAAATGTCACACTTTCAAGAACGGATATCTCGAAAATTAGAGGAGATATAAAAAAGTTGTAGGAAGAATATTGGAGGAAATTATGTAAGCTTTAATTTGTTATACGACAGTCAAGTCCTTAAGATACATAGGTTTTGAGTTTCATGCGAGAAACCAAAAAAGTACATTTAAACCACCCCCACCCCCTTAGCACAGAGGGTAGGGGTGGGGACTTTTGATATGTCTACCTCCTTACTACCCTACACAGAACTGCGGGGCCAAAAATTGTCTTCCAAGCATTTCCCACTATAACCTTTATCTTGACTGGACTACCTCCCAAAGTCATTCTACATTATTCAAAAACTGGTGTATTTATTTTGCTTCAGTATTAACATATAGAAAAGATAGTATAAGTCTATGCTATCTTTTGTTCATGGTATAAGTTAGTATGGGCCCTTTTTGTCTCAGGTAATATGCTCAATTGAATTGATTCCACTACTCCTTTCACTTATACAGCGATAATTTGCTTCAGCTTTTGACAGAGATCGAATACTAATGAAAGCAAAAACTCTCATGGTAGTGATAGTGTGTTTAGTGATAGTGATAGTGCCTCTCAAACTAAATGAACATAATAAAATTTTCATAGAGTACTCTCGCTGTCTTTTTTCAACATAGCAAATTGCCCAATATTGATCTGATTACCAGAGTAAGCTACCAGTTTCTTCAGAGACATTCTCCTCATCAATGCTAGTTTGCGGTTAATGATAGGTTACAATTCCATCTCGTTTATTCCCTAAAAGAAAAATAATATCACGCGGAATATGAACTCTTACTCTGATTGCATTCTGGAAGATTACATGGTTCTAAGATTCTTTTGAGAGCAGAGAAAGTAAATGACTCGTGGAAGATTTTTGACATGGCTTTCTCCTCCTCAATTGCACTATAACAATGGAATTATTGTACTGTGATGGGAAATGATGAGCATGACAGAGACATAAACTAGTCTACTTGAGACGACCATAAATTTTTGACAGTTGTTATTGATCACTATAAATCGACCAACATGGTTGAATCTTGAGTTCAAAACTATGAGGAGTATGAAGGATGAAGGAGGATAAACTATGAAGGATTCATACTTGTAATGAGCTTCACATGAAAACTTGCGGTTATAAATTGAAACATTATAGTGCGGGCTCAGAGAAATTTGCATTTTCCAACCGTTCATTGAATTTCACGATACTGAGTGCACGATTCACATTTAATATCCCGATTTGGTTTCGGCTCATTATAATTCTGTCACGAATGGAGCAGAGTGCCTAATTTCAACGGAAATTGATAACAATATCGCTGGAAAGCAGTCGTGTTACATGCATTTTACTGTTAAGGTTCCTTGTAAGGTTTGGAACCAAACATGAATAATAGTCTCTTATTTTACCGCTATCAAACCAAATTTTATATGACTTGGCATTCTAGGATCCAGAATGTACTGAAATATAATTTTTACACTGAATCTATCGATGTTACTTGTATCTGTTCCGGTAGTTTGAATCCACCTAAAACAGTAGATTACTGTAGTTCTATTCTCTCTCTCTTTCTCTCTCTCTCTCTCTCTCTCTCTCTCTCTCTCTCTTTCTCTCTCTCAACAGAGAGATAGTTGATAGAGTGATAGTTGGGTTTTGTGGCAGAGAGGACCAGGAGTCCTAACTCCGCCCTAATAAAGGTATATAATCAATCAATCTATCAATCTCTATCTCTCTCTCTTCAACTCAAATCTTCAATCTTCTCATTACTGTTTTACTCCTGCAACAAAATAGAAATAAAAGGTAATTATGGGAATTCTCTGGTGCCCTACAAATATGACATTGAAGAAGAAATATTAGCTCAGAATGAACAGAAATTGAAGAATATAGTGATACAAATTTAATAAAGGTATGAATAGAGTCAAATAGAGATTTTCAACATTATTGAGAACATTTATTACTAGGAGTACGATATTACAATGATAGGAAGTATTACACTTTTTCATTTGTTCAAATCATGTCACTCCCAATCTTCTAAGAATTTCTTGAGGAAAAGACCCATTTGTGGATGAGATACTTTCTCCATGAAACGCAAATATTTGCTCCTCAGACATAAATGAGGATTTGTTTTGAGATATAATTTTCATCGTTTCCATGATTATAATTGTATAGAAACTCCTCTCCAAGTTTTACATGTTCAAGAACATAGTCAAGAGCCGCGTGAATCTAAATCTGTGAGTTGGTCTATTCGTGCATAGGCTGTTGAAAGCACTGGAAAGTGTTGAAATCATGATATTGTGGTTTTCATAGGATACTGGCGTGATAGTTGGAATGTAAATTGAATCAGAATTGTTATGCAAGAGGAATTCAGTTTGGTGGTACCCTTCCGTACCTACATTATTCAATCGTTGTAGGCCTAACCACCTACGTCGGTAGTTCAGGTTTGTTTCGTGTAGTCTGTTCATTCCAGTCTGATTCACAGTTTTGTTCGCTGGAGCGTGATGGTTTTTGAGATGTTGAGTCCAGATTATAGTCATTATGAATATTCAGTATAATATAACTCCTAGGCAAACTCCAAGTCAAAATAGAGTAGAAAATAGACTTATTGATAGAGTCTATATTTTCATTTGTGTTCGGAGAAGTCTGCCTGAAATCTTAAATGTTTAAGATTTGAATGGTTCCGCACAAAAAATAATGAATGGAATTACAGTATTGTTGAATCATGCCAATAGGTGGCAGTACAAGATACAAATTAGAATTTTAGAAATTAGATAGATTAGAATTCTAATTCAGAGGCACGACTGGTATTCGGAGCCTTCAATATTTTCCGAATTGCAGCAAATATTTCATATTTGCTTCATATATGTTTACAACCATAAGGATAAGCCATCAAATCACATCACGTACATTTTTTAAGCGTATAATACAATTCACTGTGAAGCGTAAGTTTTTCTACTTTTCTTGGAGAAATTGAAGGCTCTCAATAACTTCTCCAATCGATAACCCTTGTATTTGAACTAATCAACCCAGCAACTGCTGCTCCCTATTGGCACAAATTAGCAGTAGATACACTACAAACTGTTGCCCAATCAAGAGAGAGAAGGCAGAATCAAGAATTTTTGAAAATTTGTCTTACAGCAAGTGCTGCCAATTGATTTAAATTGGAAAATAAGTTCACTTCATAATTTGTTTGATATCATTAATTGATGATCGAATTCAAACGTATGTCTTGATATGAATAAATGCATTAATGTCCTGATTAAGCATGAGTGAATAGAGATTATTACCATAGAGAAACAATAGCGTAAGTAGATATTCCATGTTATAGGGCATTTATGTCGCAACTTTTACTGTTATCTCAAGCCGATTACTGTTGATTATTGTCGAATTTTACTGTTTTCTTGGGGTGAGAATGTATGAATGGCACAATATGAGAGACTACCAGTGTCACACAGCTTCACGGGAAAGAATTACATGAACTATCGGCTTGAGATAACAGTAAAAGTTGCGACATAAATGCCCTATACCATGGGCGTTTACTTACGCCCTATACCATCTACTTATGCTATTGTTTCTCTATGTTATCACTTACTTCCACGAAACTGGGTTTCTGTTCATTATCAAGGGGGTTGCATGAACGTTGAGACAAACCCCCTCCCAACACCTCCGTCCGTCATCTACCCATCATACACAACCTCTGCTAGTTAGGATCTGCTTGAGAAAAGGCATACTAGTAGGGGCCCCGAACCAAAAATCTGCCTTTGGGTCCACAAATATTCAATCCAACTCTGACTGTGATACAAGACACTGATTAATCTATAGTTTATGGGCCGGTGGACTTCGCTAAAATAATTGAGTCCTTTCACATCCCACTGCACGTGATTATACTACTATTCCGCAATAGTTGTGTTAACTGGATTCGATGATACAATGCGTGAAGCTTTTTATAATTGGTTGGAGATTTAGGTCTAGTTATTAGATAAATTGATTGGTAAAAATATATATGTAGGAATAATAAGGTTTGAAATGAGTTCATGAGTTGGTCTGAACTTTATTTCAATAAAGTAAGCGTATTTAGTAATACAAAAACAAGTAGTGGTATAAAAATTCATCAAATCTACTGAGTTTATTTGGCAGGATTCTTCTTTATATATTACTCGTGGATTAATTATTATTGATAATTGCACAATTTGTTGTATTGGAGAGAGGATTTGAACTTTTTGTCAATTGAACGATAAACAATAAATATCAATGTATTGAAAAATGGAGAGTCGGAATGTTGATTGAACATAGTCTATTCATTATCAAGTTTTATCTTCGTATTTCCAGTGACACGAATTACTAAGTCTCACTTCCAGGCCAAAAAATAGACGTAGTTGGAATACTTTTTGGATTGAAAACATTCAATTGGAGGGTGAATAGAAAGACTAGTGGAAAAGTAGAATAAAGGGAGAACTTATACAGGAAAATCGTAGTTTACCTCGTTGATTGATGAGTAAGAGTGAATCTCGTGGAAGATGAAATAAGGAAAAGATTGGAAAACAGTTGAAACCTAGGTTTCTGAAATACTAAATTTTGGAGAATTATTAATAACAGGATTCTGACTGACTAGCACCACTGCAGGCTTATCGGAGCCGTATACAGAGTGATTCATAATTATGGTAAAATATTTTGATACGTGATAGTAGAGGTAAAAATAAGAAAAAAAGTTCATATAAACAGCTTCCAGACTAGTTTTATTCAATTTTTCAGATATTTTTCCATATGAATCCAGCATAAGTTTTTCAAAAACTAGTCCCCAAACAATTCAGCATCGGTATATTTCACCAGAGGAACTGAATTCCGGGCTAAATCTTCCACCCTGTATAGCTCGCTAATGAAGCGTTTATGGATATATGTTTATTTATTTATCACATTGTGTACAAATACTTGAGATGAGGAAAGGCACAACAGGCTCATACCCAAAACTGTCCCATTTCCAATTTATACTATACTGTCCAAATCAAAATGTTGGTTATGTCACTTTCACTTTTCAAAATAAAATTTATGCTCTTCAATACTCAGACTTCAAACGAGCAAATTTTGAACCAAATAGATACTATTAGAGCCTAGAATCAAAAAATCTAGAACAGTAACTTAATAATTATTCAAAAAGTCTAAATTTTGATTGAAACTAAAAATTTTCGAGCTAAAAACCTCACACTTTACAGAAAACCACAGCTGTTTTTTATATGAACTTTTTTTCTTATTTTTACCTCTACTATCACGTATTAAAATATTTTACCATAATTATGAATCACCCTGTATATTGAGGTACGTACAGATATACGCGCCTCCAACACGCTCCGCGCAGGCTCCGCACTCGCTCCGCAATCGCACCACACACGTTCCGCGCTCGCTCCGCAATCGCTCCGATCATAAACTGTTACACGCTATTCTCGCGTTCCACTCTTGCTCCGCGGTCGATCATCAATCGATCTGCTCGAGTGACGTTCGATTGCGGAGCAGAGCGAAAGTCTGTACGCACATTTATATTGAGTGATTGAGGCTCATAAAATAATCTTTTCCTACAGATACCCTGAAAAGTGACCATTTGTGCACTGATTGCAGGCTGCAAAGAATCACTTTTCCGCACTAGTGCGAAAAGTGAGTACTTTGCGTACTCCAGATTTGCAGCATGACAACGCAAAATAGTTGGTAGGTTATATGGAGCACCAGTGCAGCAAAATCAAAATTAAGTTGGTAACAGTGAGTGGGCTGCTATAGTGAGCAGAGGTGCAACGAAGCACAACGCGCTAATTATTACATTATATATTATAATGGAGGACAGCGACAGCACAGTGCCACCACAGCACACACCACACAGCCGCCTCGCCATTCAAACACTACTACATTATTCAGGCAATTTTACCCATAATTACCCACTTTTCATATTCAATGGTAACTGTAGGAAAAATTTAATGTGAAATACGTGCGCAAAGTTCGTTTGCTGCACTCAAGAAACCATTCCGCCCTCGCCTACGGCTCGGGCGTAAACGTTTCTTTCGATGCAGCAAACTGTCACTTTGCGCACTAGTTGCACAAATAACTATTGTCTCGTTCACTATTGCAAGCTTATATTCTATTGTAAGCCACTGTATATTCCATTATAAGCCACTGTATTGTATATTCTTGTAAGCCACTTGCAGCCACTTCTTACTAAATATTTTATTGTTTTCAGTCTTTAATCAAATCTTCAGACTTTATCTACGAACCAGAGAAGAATTTGTTGTGAGCTACTCTATCAAATACCATCGACAACAGACTCCATGCATAATACAAACATTAAGAGTGTGGGCCTCAATTTGAGTTTTGAATTTGAATTTCAATTGAATCATTTGATAGCGCAGCCCAAGGTACAGTGCAATAATGGAGTGAGCGTAGGATGATGACTACTGGGCCCTTCACCTTCAACTAATTTATGAAATATGAAAGAGAAAGGCATTTAATAGGACGTGATGCTTCACTTTACTGGGTCCGACAGTATACGAATTATGGGCGCCATTTTTATTTTAACAAACGGAACGTTCTCTGTTACGAAATAGGCCGGCAGTTATCTCACGGTGGGTGAGAGAGAGAGAGAGAGAGAGAGAGAGGGGGGGAATGAGACAAATAAAATGTGATAAAGGGAGAAGAAAGGATTCATATATAGAGAACTATGTTATTTATTTATTCAATCATTCAGAATATTATACAACTTACAGAACTTACAGAACTAGGCTAACTTACGCCTAAAACGGTTCCAATTCAAATTTTTACAACACAACCAGTTCCTTGTTTATGCTATTGAACGTTAGAATTGAATTCAATTATTGCCTTCATTAATGGCAAAGAAAGAGAGTGATTTGTGAAAACTATATCTAGGAAATACAACAATTAGTTAGGTTTTACATAAATGTACGAAATTGGAACAAGTACTGTCTTAAACTTGACCCAATAACCTGAAAGAGAAATAGTGTGTGTGTGTGTGTATGAGAGAGAGATACAGAAAGAGGACGAAGATAGAAATGGTACAAGAGAGTTTCAGTGAGAAATGTAGAGAAAAATTATGAAGATGAAGAGAAGCCTTCAAATCTTAAAGGCTTGAAACACAATGTTAAACATTATATTTTAAGACATCAAAAAATACTAGCTTGACATGTTGGCAATAACTGGACACTATAAGACCTATTATAGATCTAAGTCGACTTCATAGGCCCAAATTTTTCGTATGCTCTGAAAATGTCATGTATGAAGCTCTCTTCAAAACATACAAGGTGACACAGAATAACGGGAACCTTTAAAAACGCCATAAAACATTAGTGGGAAGGGTAAAAATGATTTTATTCAAACTAATGTAAAGTTCAAGACTTGTCATTTGAGAATTATCATAACATCTATCACTTTTCGACAATTACTTCTTTAAGATGGCTTCCTCCTGTACGAATACACTCTTGAAATCTGTGATGAGATTCCTGAACGATTGCTGCAATATTTCAGCTGGGATACTGTTAATTTCATTTTGAATTGTCTGTTATGATTCAACCACAGTTATTGGTCAAGTTGAGGAAACGTTTGATTTGAGATCCATAAAGAGTAAATCGCAGGTGGACAGATCACGGGACCAGGAAACGCAACCTAATCGTGTACACGGTTACTAAACAATACTTACTCGCACATTTGCCATTGAATGCCGTGCAGAGTGGTTTTCGCTCACAATTTCATCAATAATTTTTGAATTAATTAAAAATAGAATCATAATTCAAAATGAAATCCACAATATCGCAGATGAGATGTTACAGAGATCAATGAGGAATCGTCAACACAGATTTCTAGAGAGTATTCGTTCAGGAGGAAGCCATCTTAAAGAAGTAATTGTCAAAAATTTATTAATAATTGTCAAATTGCAAGTCTTGAACTTTACATAAGTTTGAATAAAATCATTTTTGCCCTTTCCCACTAACGTTTTATGGCGTTTTTAAAAGTTCCCTTTATTCTGTGTCACTCTGTATAGGCCTTCACGAAATAATTTATCTACATGTTCTTTACTGTGTATTCATTTTATTGTGTACAAGTACTACTCTTCATGGCTTCATCACAGAACTACCTAGGTAAAATTCGTTCTTTCCATCCTACTCTATCGTCGTTTTTTTCTTCACAACTATTTCTATTGTAGTAGTAGTTGAGTGTTTGTCTGCACAAAGAGTGGTCCTTGGCTGTGAATGGGTCACGGTCGTTTTCGTTTGTAGTCCAGTTGAATTCCTAGCATTACTCACCAACAACAAATAATTTCTAGCATTGATCGCACAGATAGAGGAATTGTTATGTAATGGATTAGGCTGCAAATAATCAATAGCTCGTGGGAGTGAGAGAGAGTGAGTTTCAGGATTAGAGGTGGAGCAATGCCATTTTTTGAAGTTTGAAGGACTTGAAATACTTCTCGGTTATGTTTTATTTAATTGCAATAATTGAAGTGGATCTTTCAATTCGATTTGTTTATCAAGGAAGTAAGTTTCATTCAACAAAGACATCAAAATAAAAAATTCAGGTTACCAGTAGGCCTAATTCCCAATTCATTCATTGAATCTTATTTACACAAAATGTTCAGCTTCTTCCGAAAACTTACGAAAATGAATCAGAATTCAATGTTGATTACTGTATTGTGTACAGAGAGAGTAATCACATCAAAAATCTAGTCATTCTATAGAGACAATTCTATAGGGACAATATTATTTCAATAGACGCTACCTTTAGACGTGATAAATATTGAATAAATGTTTGGTAAACAGGCATGAAGCCCACTAACCTATTACTCCTTCAATCTACTGTGGGCCTGCTATACTTTACTGAAGTGTATAAGTGTAACTGCTAAACTACTATATTGTCACTCATCACTCTACTAAACTGACAGCTACGTTTGAAATGAATGCAGTAGGCTGAATGTAATGATAATCTCAATCAACAATCAAATCAAGTGAAACTATCTCAATCATAAAATACCTGATATTTGAATTCTTGATATCAATTGATTCATTATATCACTCTACTAAACTAACAGCTACTTTTGAAATAAATTCATAGGCTAGATGTAATGGTGATCCTTATCTCTATAATCAAATCAAGTAGAACTATCTCGATCATAAAATACCTGATAAATGAATTGTTGATATTAATAGATTTTCTAATGCAATTACTTGAAACCAGACTTAAAAAAAGGAGGAGTAACGTAACAATACAGTTTAAAATGAATAATAGACTGAAATTGAATACAGCAATCAAATAAAGTTTTTCCTTGGAAATTTAATTTTATTTATTTCTTGAAATATTGCAATTATTGAAGGCCAATCAGCTGCAATGATTGGAATATTGTCATTCAAGTATCTCATACTTGAAAAAGTCCTCGTGGTGAGGTTGATCATCAATAATGACTTATTCAACGATGCTCATCAAGTCCCGTTTCTAATCAAGGAAACAAGAGCTCATCCATCACTCTTCTCAAAGGTATACTTCTTTTTCCTAAATGATAATAAGCCTAAACCTGAGATTACTGCTGTATTGTAGTGGTATGGAAGATTATGCTGTTTTGGTTACGGCATTATTTGAAGCAGAGGTCAGGTCAAACCACAGGCAGTATTACTTCACTTTGTTTTTAAGGCTAATAGCCCCAACTATAAACTGTGAGCTGGACTGACTTGTCCTTTCAACTCTGTTGTGTCAAGGATAGCCAAGAATACTGAGGTCAATGACAGCTGCAGCCCTAAGAGGCCTTACTGTACTTCGAGTCTGTAATTTGTTGTAAATTGGAAGGAAAAATTATATTTATTGTGGATTTCGTCGTAGAAAAGTACCTAATACCATAAATGAAGTAAATAAGAAGATTACTTATTTAATCTGTGCTAATACCAAATCAAAGAAAACGACCTGAAATTCCCTCAAGAACTATCTTATTTGAGAATCGACATAAATTTATCTTGATTATTCTAATGAATATAAGTGGCTGAAACAAATTCAAGACATTTTATTTTATAAGGCTAGCGACCACCACATTACCTTTCTCACAAGCTACAGCACAGGAAGTTTATATGGATTGATTGATTCAAACAATAAGTTCATCTTCAAAAATGATAGGGAGAGAAAAAATGTGCTATTCCTCTCCCAAATTTAGATAAGGTTACACATACTCCGAAATAGGTTAAGTCTTATAGTTCACTTCACAAAATTTTCAGTTCTCAATTATTTCCACAAAGTGGATTTTTTAATTAAGATGCTTCAAAACCAAACATAGAAGAATAATTACTTTCGTAAAATAAAGATTACTTTCGAAATAATTTCTAATCAATAGTTCTCATCAAAATAGGTTTATTATGGACTACAAAAATTGGGAGAAGATTCATAGATTCATAGAAAGGAAGCTAGGAAGAACTGGTGTAGTAGGTATTAATGGAGAAATTATATGGTCGAGTTTAACAATACTAAATACAATTTATGATAATTTGAAAATATTGGAATTGTCTTGAAATTCAAGGTCAATCTTGGTCTTTCGTTTCTCTTTGGAAAGTCAATTTTTTTATATTTTGCATATTTTTAAACTTGTGGGTACTGTTATATAATTTATTGAATAATAAATTCATATTATAAAAAATAATAAATTTATATTATTGAAAATAATGAAATCATTCTTATTGAATTTGAAGTAGCATCTGTGAAGCTTTTAAATATCGACAAAAGCCTGTTTTTCGAAGAACTAATAATCGTTAAGTTGTTACACATAAAGAATGTTGATACACATACAGCTTCAATGAACTCAGAGAAGAGAGGATTTAATATTTTAAACAGAGCTTGCAGCTTATTCAAGTCATATGTATTTTGGAAAGAAGATGGCGACATCGAGATGGCCAATCAGATGGCCAGTAAGTTAGGAGGAGGATCAATCGAAAGTTGCTTGTCTCTGATTGGTTGTACTAATTTGTGAAAGTGATGTGGCGTCTAGCGCTCTCTCTCCTCTAATTGACTGATAAGATCGCTCATGTGTTTGAAAGTACAGAAGTTGTTTATATCTTTATAGTAGGAGCTTTTTTTTGTTTATATTATCCTGATTCTCAATGTTAATTAGCTAGTTTGTCAATAGTCCAGTTCAATCAATTGGCTATTTCTATCAATCTACATATCAGTTCTTAGTAAATTATCCTCTTCACATCCCACTTGGATCATTGCACCACGTAGAAGTCTGTAGTTTCACTAACTGTTTAAATAAGATAATATCAGTCACTTTCGGGTAAAACAAAAACAGGCAATTGAATCAACGGAAATGATTGCTCTTCTTTTCTCTTTTTTCTGTGGCGTAAAACAATGGGACATATCCGGTCGATCAGCATAATTCTGCACTAAATGTAGAAAATTCGTTTGCTGCAAACAATGGAGAGATTTGAATTGGCTCAGTGCATTAGCATTGCTATTTGCTTTTCGATGCATTCAAACTATGGGTTTGAGTTAGATTCAATCATAATCCTGTTTTGTTAGGTTAGCCAGCAACCCAGCAAATTCAGTAGTTTCCATGCAATTTTTCCGCTATTTTTCTTTACTTGTGCAGTCGACCAAATTTGTGCTATTTTTATAAGAGGTGTTACAGGCAGTTGTATACAATAATGAGAGCTAGATTGATACAATCCACACGCTCCTTCCTTCAACACGCGATTTCCTTCTCAGCCTAACGTACTCATACTGACTATTGTCTGATTCCCTTAGTAGTTTCATGTCGATTTGTTATTGATAATCATTCAACCTTCACTCATATTCAAAACAAAGAGACAACAATTCATTTGCGAATGCAACTATTTAACAATAACAATAAAACTAAAAACCTTTGAGACAATGTCAATTTGTAGGAGTTTATGATAACACGTAACACCTTCCCATCAAAAGAACAAAAACATAGTACAATAAGGGCCAAGCCAAAACGAAACGTTTTTTTTTTCAGGCGTTTTCAGTAGAGTCCGCAGAGCAGGAAGCTCTCCGATTGGCTGATTATCAGCTGATTCACGAATGCTAATCCAATCAGCCAATCGGAGAGCCTTCTGTCCTGCCGACTCGTCTGAAAACGCCTGAAAAAACGCTCGTGTGATCTTGCTCTTATTGTAGAACAAGTTATGCGTCCATTCATACCTTGAGAAATTGGAAAGAGGTTTTCTATAGCTCTTGAACATTAAAAAAAGGTTTTCTTTATCATTAAGAAGTTCAAAGACATTCAACATTGGTCTAAGCACTGATGGTAAGTGAGTTACATAAATCAATCAATTCAGCCCAATGGAATGGAGACAGAGAATAATTTCAGTTTTAGTCAATGTCAGTTTGGAGGAGTTCTTTCAAGCTATAGATAACACCTTCCCTTCAAAAGAACAAAAACCTAGTACAGGCTGTAAGGAGTAAAAGACCTAGAGATATTTTGTCTTCTTCCAAAGAATCGTCCTTGTGTTGTCCTTAGTTTGCCGCAAGCTGTTATTATTATCCCTTGTGCAATCTACGCATAGTCATTATTTCAATCAATTTTTTGCTTTGTAAATTATCCGAAGTAATTGGAAAACACTGTTGTATGCTTACGGAACAAAAGGGTTTAGAAGGTCGGAATGGGAACAAAATGAAGAGAGAAAAATCAAAAAGGAAGTGTTCATTTACTCATTATATTACAATGTGAAAATCGAATATATTAAGTTACAATACACTATAACCATGTGAAATGTAAAATGTAATAATGTTTATCTCGATAATTCAGTACATACTTGAGTGTAGTGTATGAGAATTTTCAATAATGTTGAAAGTTAAGGTTGAAAAATAAACAAAATCTGAAGAAGCGAAGGAAGCTTATAACGTCTTGTGAGAAAAGATTGTTAATCAAGGATTTAATGATGAATTTCTTATGAGTTGGAATATTGGTAGAGAGAAAATACAATAAATTGGAAACTTGTCACTAGTCAGATACTGAATAAATATTTGACTATTTGACAAAATCGTCAATCAAAAACGTTTACTAGACGTGAATCAACTGATAATGACGATTTAGTCATGTATTTGCAGTCTTTGTATTTTCTCATAGTATACAATCATAGTGTGATTCATTGAATTTGATATACTGTAACGATGACCTTGCCAAGAAAGCAGTGAATCACTATTGAGCTGATTCAACGCTTAATCAGCTCGTCTGCAGGTTAAAGAACTCGAACTCTTGAGATATTTTTCTTAACTATTCCACTATTCCCTGTTACATCATTGGAATAATTTCATACTCTATTTCCATATCATAAAGGTTTTACATTTTTATCTGTGATCTGTGCTAATCATCAATTCCATTTTCCTCTTCCAATTCCTTATATTATTTGTTCTTTTCCTTTTTACCCAATTATCATCTTCGTTCCTTATTCCTTTCATGTCACTGCTTCGATTTCTTGCGCTTCCAAAACTGTCATTTCTTACTTGATGTTGTGTTTCTTATTTGTGTTGATTTTTTACTCAACATTCCTAACTTGTGTTGTAAGATTAGCATCTTCCAAGCTAATCTTACATCTCTAATTAATATAATAATAATAAATTATGATTTTTTCCTCGTCTTCTTATTTCCTCTAACCCTATAATTCATCTCTCTCTCTCTCTCTCTCTCTCTCTCTCTCTCTCTCTCTCTCTCTCTCTCTTCTCTCTCTCTCTCTCTATTAATATTTTCTATCTTTATTTATCAAATAAATATCAAATCTCTCTCTCCCTCTCTCTCTCTCATCCTATCTTTGAAAAAGTATCTTATAGAGAAAATGACTTAGTCTGTCCAACCCTAGAGCACTTCATGACAAATATTCTAATCTCCCTTCCTTTCCATTCTTCATTCCATTCATTCATCCATTTTCCACATCCCATCTCCATTCTACATAATACATATTCATCTTCCCATCTCAAGATTTTCTGTTCTTCAGTATTGTATATTGTCGATATTACTCAATCAATTTCTAAAATTTTAATTTAAATCCCACCCTTTAACGTTTGTTCCATTTATCTAATAATTTAATTATTAATGCAATATTGTATTCACTATTACTCATTCTAATTTCATTCATCCATTCATCCCATAATTCTAAGATTCAAATCAACTAGTTTTTTACTTATTAAGTAGAGTTTCTTATTTTCTTATTTGAACATTACTTCGAGTTATAATTCCCAAGAGCTCTAATTCATCACAACCCGGTCGTGTGTTAATGGGAAGGATATTTTATATCCTCCTTAGAGAATCAACAATTATTTGTTGAAACACCGCTGATTTATGAAGTTACATCACATTATTATATTATTGTTATTCTAATTGCATTCAATCTTTATTCTCATTGATTAATTATTTATACTTTGTAAAATTCGTTGAATAATTAGCATTATCGTCATTTAATGTAAATTAGTGTATAAGCCAGTAAATATTGTAACATACATAAATAAAGAAATCTAATCTCTCTCTCTCTCTCTCTCTCTCTCTCTCTCTCTCTCTCTCTCTCTGTGTGTGTGTGTGCTCTACATTTTACTTCTTCTCTTTTACTTCTTTGTGCTCCCGAGTTCAAGTCCGCAAATGATTTTCAATTGCACTGTCGTTAGGTCGTTCCATCATTCAACCGTACTCTGTCGCAGAAAATCGTTGAAATGAGAGCTAAACGACCATCATTCTCTTTCACTCTCTCTTAGTTTCACCAGCACCCGAAATGACACATGATTTGGCTGAACTGAGAAGAAAAGGTGGCAAATTTGCAGTTGGACTGAAACCTTTTGCACGGCAAATCAAAGTGACAGTGCACCATGACCGACTAGAATTAGAAGCTCTATCTGCAAGAGATGGGTGATTATCAGAGAATGATGGTGACTCCTATATTCTAGCTTACTTTACCTTTTCCTTCTTCTTGTAAATCTGTGTTTTCTTCTACTTGTTCCAGCTCTTCTGTATTAGGCTATTCATTTCAACTTTTTACTTTTACTCCCATTCCTACTATTTTCTCTCCTATGTTTTCTGTCACATTTTTCCACTTCCTCATCCCCTATCTCTTATCTTCTCTATTCCATTTCTTCATCCATTTTCTCACCTCGTGCTACTCTCATGCAAGATCCTCTCACATTGCCATTTCTTTCACATCTGATCCTGCAGGCATTTCATTCATCATATTCTTTCTCTTTTTTTAGGATTTCCTCTTTTTTTATCTTCGTATGTTATTTTTATAGACTCTTTTGTCGCTCTTACAAATTTTTACTCTTTACATCTTCTACACACTTCCTCATTACTACTTGGTTTTTCATGGTTACATTATTCTGTTAACTTTATTCTTTTCCATTGTCTTTCTTCCCCAATTCTTCGTCTTCTGTCTACCTTCTCTTCTAAATTTATTCCTATCCTTTCTCCCTTATCTTATCTTCTTCTCAATAACCTTCTCTGCTTTATTCTCCTTATCATTCTCCTAGATCTCTTCCTCTACTTTCTCCTATTTCTCCTCCTTCTCCTCTTTCTCCTCCTTCTCCTCCTTCTTCTCGTTTATCTTTTCCTTCTCCACCTTGTCCACCTCCTCGTCATCGTCTTGTAATTTTCCTCCTTTCCTCTTTCATCACATCTCTTCACATATTCCGGTTCCTCACTTTCCACCATCCTGTTTCTTCTTCTTTTTCTTTTATTTTTCTTCTTCTTCTTTTCCTTTTTCTTTTTCTTTTTCTTCTTCTTTTTCTTTTTCTTCTTCTTTTTCTTTTTCTTCTTCTTTTTCTTTTTCTTCTTCTTCTTCTTCTTCTTCTTCTTCTTCTTCTTCTCCCGCCATCCACTCACCTTCTCCTCTTCACCTGCCCTGTACACTTTGCAGCTGACAAGCATCAACCAATAATCTAATGGACCGACTTTCTTACTAACAGCAGCACTTCAAAAGTACCGCCATCCTCCTCACCTCGACAGGCAGCAACTACCTAGAAAAAGATGAAGAATCTAGCCAGGAACAAATCACACCTGTCTCCTTGCCCTGCTCCGTTTCCATTGCATATCGATATCAGGGAGATCCTTTCTCCTCTCCTTGGCAAATTTGACATCCTTTCACCTTTTACCGTCAAAAATGGATCATACCATCAATTATTGGTGATAATATGTTCACGTCCGCGATGCCATCAGCGTGATAGACAAGGAAGACGAAGAAGGAAAACAAGGTGTGGAAGAGATTGAAGGAAGAAGAAGGAGTAAAATGGAGGAGAAAAAGGGTTAAAGGAATGGCAAGCATGTGGATGAAAAGAAAGTAAAAAAGTGAAGAAGGATAATAAGATAAGTGAAGAGGAGGAGGATAGGAAAGCAAATTAGGAGACGAATTAGAGTATAAGCGAGAAAGTTAGAGAGAAATAGAAGTAAATGATATATAAGAAAGAATTGAAGAATAACAGTTAAACTACAGTATTGGATAGCAGGAGGATGATGGGACAATTGCAGGTGGATAACAATATGTTTATTGAACGAGCGTTAGCGAAGTTATCACTTTTAACTTACTAGAGCCCAAAGTCGTTTTCTGTCTGTTTGTATGTTCGACAAGAACTTTAGGGGAATGGATCAATCAGCTCCATTTTGAACACGAATTCTTCGAACCTTCTTACAAGTCAAGTTCGTTGGACAACAGAATTGACTCTCTCCTTCGTCCTTTTTCAGGATATAAAAATAACATTGAAAGTTCATGAGAAAATTTTTTGATGTATCATTATTATCAGTCAGCTGCAATTATTTGCATGCTCTTTCTGTATTTTTTCATTCATTTAAAGAAGCTGATGCTATTATTTGGCAGTTGTCACACAAACTTTCAGACAAACAGACTTTATGCGCCGACACATGATTCCAGCTGAATAATACACAACAATAATTTATAAGTTCTATAAGTTTTATAAGTTCTCGCTTCCGTTAACGTCTGTCTGCCTGTCTGTAACATACACGTTATTAATAATACTGGTGATAGCTGTTGCTATGACAATTTTTTTTGTTCAAAGTGTTAAAGTTTGAGTAGTGTAAAATTTGTTATTAGTGTTCACCAATGTACCTAGAATACATTTTAGGTATTCTAGGTATTTTGGTGTTCAATAACACTTGATTATTCAATGTATAGGTACCGTACTCATTCATTTCCTTTCTGTATCATTCATTAGTACCTTCAAATGTTGAGATCATTGAAACGATTTGAGATATCGATGTGCGGGTTTCGCCATTAATTTTGCTTTGAAACTCTGTATCGGAATCACGTATCACATGACCACCTTCCCATTTGAAAAAATGAAGCTGTTGGATCCATATAACGGATCCAAGATGGTGGACAAAAGTTCTGAAGCGACAGAAAGTTTTTTTTTCCATGGGAATAGGATTCTCATAGAACCTACTACTGTGAAATATATATTTAGCTTTTTCCATAATAATTCTCACCAACTCAGTATAATTACAAGTTACGGATATCAGAGATCAATACAAGAGTTCATGGGCGAGTTCTTCAACCCAGAAGGTCTCTAGTTTATTTATCTATCACCTTGTGTACAAATGCTTGACATGTGGAAAGGCACAACAGGCTCAACATATTGATGGAATTCAGATTCAGATTCCTTTATTCATGAGTTTAACAAAACAAAATACAACTTACTTGTAAGCGTTAAATATAAATATTACCAGTAAGAGTAATATAGCATGATGAATCATATACAGACTGAAGAGTTTTACAATAATATTAATAATAATAATATTTTTATTTTTAAACAAAATATGGAACAATTAAGAAGGTACCATACTTTAAATATTGGGAAATTATATCAGAAAAACATGCACAAATGAAAGGATACAGAAAGCTCGTAAAGGCCTAGGGCTAGTGCAATATATTTATAATAAGAGATGTATGTCTATCAATACCAAAATCAAACATTATAACGCAGTAATCAAGCCAACAATGTTGTATGCCAGCGAGACCCTAACACTTAGCAGAAAAACAGATACTGAAAATTGAAAAAAGAAGAAAGGAAGATAATTAGAAAAATACTTGGACCAAGAAAGACCGAAGAGGTTATAGACTACAGAAAACAGCCAAAGTTGAAGAATACTCTAACATAGAAGCAGACATCAGGAAAAGGCGCCTTAAATTTATGGTCACATAATGAGGCTTCAGATCACAGACTTACAAAAAGAATAGTAACATAGTAGCAACCCTTAGTAATGGAGGTGCATGGATGAAAAACGTCAAGAAAGACTTAATACTTGCTAACATTAACAATGATGAAAATACAACAGGAACAGTTTCAGAGAAAGGTTGAAAAATGGGAAGTTAAACCAGAGATGACTGTGCCAGAGTGGGAACAAAATGGAGTGAAGCAAGGAAAGCGGAGTTCTCACTGAAAATGAAAAACTGGTGATTGATAAAAGAACAAGAAAACAAAAAATGAACCAAATTTTGCTCAGCGTCTTCCATCTGGGAGCTTGACGGCTAATAATAATAATAATAATAATAATAATAATAATATCGAGGACCTGGCTGGTTCAGGTCTGGTGTCAGAGTTTTCAGGTCGCAGCTGATCAATTTCAGGCCTCTGACATGACCTAACGACTGCTTTTTAGGCAGCCGGGACCGACGGCTTAACATGTCCATCCGAAACACCGGAGTGGCCCGAGATAAATATCTTGCCCGGACCGGGATTTGAACCCGGGCCTCTGAATCATAAAGCCAGCATCTGATCCACTGATCCACTAGACTACGGCCACTCCAGTTTTACAATAATATTGAGCAAATAAATATGATGAAATATGCGAATGTTGAGGTATTAGCCTACTGTAATATTTTCACATGAAGAGTTTAGACCTTTAGAGTGTGCATTCTCAGAAAAGGTATCGAGGATACCGTCCCTTCAACACTTGACCGTAAAGGAGAGAGAAAAGGAACCGCATTTGACCGTAAAGGTGTGGGATAGAAGAGGAGATCAGAGATTAGTGATAATGATAAAAATATTACGGAAGTCAGCCTCTCTATAAAAAGACTAAGCACGTACCCCCCGCACCACTACAATATAAAATTGTAGCAGCCCGCAAGTATGGGATGGGAAAGGGTGAGAACTACAGTTCTACAGTGGATCCCTCGTTATCTGAAGGGTCAGTAGTGAATATTTCATTGTTTCGTTTCACTTGGGACGCTGATGTAGATTCATACTTTTGTTCTTCAATTTTTCGTTTTTATTGCAATCGTCTATATTTCTTTACAGTGAAATTTTGACTAATATATTGTAACCTATGGCATTAAATGAGACTGACTTCATCTATCATATCTAAAAACAATAAATATCACCTTACTATACTTAAACGATGCCGTGTGTCTGAAGGCACTTGGAACTTGGAACTTGCAATCTATGATTAGCGAAAATTGATAGTGGCGCCGGGCTGTGGTGATTTTGCGAAATAAACATTATAGCATCATCAGGTTTAGGTATCCAGGTGCCATACAATTTGCGTGATTAGGTGCACTTGAGTACTAGAAGCTGAAGGATAAAGAGAAGAATGCTTTCTCAGAACCAAGAATTGAGTCGACTGCAATATTTTGTTTTCGTTTTTCTTCTATCTTTTTTTGCAGCTGAAGGTTGGAAATTCTTGGTTGTTTCTGTATTAGAAGCTGTACTCTATTATTAGCTCAGCACTGTGCAGTATGGTCAGTGTGTCCATCTCTCATAAGTCCCTTTACAGCAATCTTAACATGGAATGATTTTTTTAATTTGTTTCGTGTCCTTGAACTGAGGCTGGATTCAGTTCTTAGTTGAGTTTCGAAACTCATCATTCTACTCACAATACAGAATAATATCATACAATTATTGAATTCGATGTCATACTACTCGTACTAGCCTCTTTTATGACCGAAATAAATAAATTGAAATACAAATACAAAATACAAAGGAACCCTTTTTTGTATTAAGTACTTTCAATCTTTGATAAATCAGGACCCAAGAACGGAAAGTATGGTGAATGATAGTCTATTGAGAACTTGTTGAAGAATAAAAGAGCTATGAGTGAGTTGGTTACTCCAGAAATAATTTGTGAGCAGTGGAGACAAACAGGGGTAATTAATCCCAATTTGTAATCAAACTGTAACACAGGTCGGAATTCTATCTGACGCAAATACCAAAGAGTAGAACTATTAACAGACAAGCTACGACGTTGTCACTATGTCACTATAGTGAGGTCCACGTTATAATGACAGTATTTGATCAACTTTGGTTTTGCTATCCTTGTCTATCATTCGACAAAAGCGGTGGTACTATCCTTTTCTAGGTTCACAACGATGCCAATTATGTTTTTGAAAGTGTAAAAATATAATTAATTAATGCAGAGAATCGGCATCGCTATTTTTCTATCTTTATCCACTGCCATTATAATAACGTGGACCTCACTAGATCTGCGAGTGTAATCTGAAGTGTTCGCGCCCCCAGTAATTGCTGTAATAGTAATGGATGATCGAAATGGATAATGGATAGTGTTCACCATTTGTGTCAGTAGGCCTACACACACTCGTCTATTTATCTCGATTTTTTCTCTCACTGGTCCTCGTATATCCTCCTTTCTCTTTCTTCTCCTTTGCTTTGATCTCCCTTCTACTTCTCGGGGCTACTACTCTGTTGTGAAATTCTGCCTTCAAGGCACTTCTGACTATTAACTTTTAACTTTACTAACTTGAGTTGACTTTCTAGAGCCACCATATTCTCTATACTACTAGCTGCCTGATTCCTATCCATTTGAGAAAACCACAACTTGTGTGTTTGTTAATTCATTTTTTTCCAATGCTTATATAGAAAATATCCTATTCTGAGAGTTCTGAAATTTAAAAACAGATTTGGATGAGGATTTCCTTCACGATTGGTGTTCCTGGTTGTAACAAAAAAAAAAAACAAACAATAACATTCCCACTGTAAAAAATTGAATACTTGATTTTTTCAATGTAATTGATGTGGTAAACTCTGTTCAAAATATGTCATGTATCCTAACCCGGATTTTTGTAATTGAAAGAGAAGCTTATTTCGGTGGTACTCTCTTGATGCATCTTCCAGTGAACTTCAACTGCTGTTGCATATGATTGCATCAGTAAATAAATTTATACATCAGGATTAATGAACTTGAGCTATACATATCCGAATTTCTGAAAAATCATCTATTAATATAGTCTATTAAAATTCTATTTCTTCATTATAGATCAAGAATAATCTTGCAAAATAGCAAGATGTGGAGAAAAACAATGATTTGCAATAGAAAGACTCCAGAGTTCGACAGAAATCAAGTCCAGTGCAAAAACTGCCAAATTTGGGAAAGTAAATACTTTCCACAGATGTTAAGCTAAACTGACCAGCCACAGGCATAATGAGAAACGTGTTTGCTAAGTGGCTGCGACTTGAATTGGCAGACAATCGGTTCGAATATTATTCAGGTTGTGGTCGTCGTGTGTTGAATTCAGTCTCTGGTTTAAGTTCCGGTTCCGTTCCGTTCAGATTAAGTAGCTGAAGATTCGCCAGGGGAAAGAAGAGATAGAATGAGGAGGATGAGAGAGAAGGAATAGAAGGTTTGTGAGAGTGAGGAGGAGTGAGTGTAGAGAAATAAGGTTTGTGATAGTGAACAAGAGTGAGTGAAGGAAAGAGAATGTGTGAGGAAGACAGATTGGAAGAGAAATTGGGGAAGAGGTGCAAGCAAGCAGGCAAGCAAACGAAAGCGCATATAATTAGCCCGGTCTATTGGCAGAGTAGTGACCATCTGCTGTGAGCACTGTCCAATCCAATTATTATTAGGACAGAAGGGTCGCGAGCAGGAGAGTGAGAGAGTGATGGCTGAGGCTGAGGAAGAGAGTATTGTAAAAGTACAGTTGAGAAGCAGGAGGAAGCAATTTAGAGATAAATGTTTGCAAAAGAAAGAAGTAGATATAAAAATAAAGGAAATTAAGAAAAATAAAGCAAAAGAAAGAAGTAGATATAAAAAATAAAGGAGATTGATGAAGACAACAGATGGAAGTAGTTAATGGAGAAGTCTGTAGAATTGATGAAGATTTAAATACAGTAGATGAAAAAGTTGGGATTGTTAGGGAAATTAATATCGGAAACTTGTAGATAGAGATGTAGAAAAAGAATAAACTCAGAGAGAAGGGAGGTGAGGAGAAAATGGCAGAGAAGTCAATAGAGTTTAATTGAACGCAAATGAAAAGAAGATTTGCAATTACAATTTTTATTGGCAGCTAGTTCAGTAGAAAAAGTCTAAAACGAGATGCATTACTTATTATTAGTGTAATATGAATTTAGTAACTGACAAAGAAGGGAAGCTGAGTTTTCATGAAGACAGAGAATATCTTGGATTAAAAGGAAAATATGTTCATTACTGTTGTACAGTCCGGTTTTTATGAAGTAGGAGAGACGAAGAAAGTTTACATAGAAAGTTGAGATTTAAAAATTAGGAATGAAATAAAGTAGCATGTAATAAGTTGGATTAGCGAGAAAAATGCATTGGTGAACTTAAATAAACTTTTCTTTAGGACTCAGAATACAGTATCCAAAATAAGTTGATTATTGCGCTGAGGAAATCCACATTCGAAAATGGTTTCCTATCTTCAAACTTACTTCAAATTGTAAGTATCAGCATTCCTCATCTATTTAATTCAATTCAATTCAACGTTCTTTATTTCATAAATCTTACAAGCACTTTCAGTGGTAGCATAAAATAATAATACACTTGACAATAAAAGTAAGATAATGTCAGCAGATATACCAGTAATATAATAAGAAAAATATATACTCTCGCAGAGGCATTACTGCCGCTTACTTCCTGTGTGCGAGAATGAGTCTAAGGTAGGAATAGGCATATATATTTTACAGTACTTGCATAGATTGGTTAAGCTTGTTGACATTTAATAATGAAGACACCTCACCCCCCCCCACCACTAAGAAAGGAACTACATTCCTCCCCCCTATCCCTATGCCACCCCCTAGAAACCCAAGATAACCCCTTCCCACCCCTAGATAATAAAATCTATGTTTCCCATTCAACCAAGTCTGAAGTGAATGTAGCAGATTGATGAATAGCATTATTTAATTTATTACTGTTTCCTCTGGAATTTGATTGAATTTAAAAAAAAACACAAACCTCAAGAATATGTTTCATTTTTTTATTTTTTACTTGAAAAAACCTGAAAAATAAAATTCAAAGTGGAGAGAGGTGAGGGCAGAGATCTTCCTAGTGTTTCCTGTTGAGAAAATACTACAATCGATTTGAAAAACAATTTGTCCCAATGGCCGCATTAAAACTCTTCTACTCTCTCAATTTCGAACTGGACATTTACTACGGATTAAACTTTTCAAAACACCTAGCATCACTGAACCGTACCATTATTCAAATCGTGGATTATTCTCGAACAGTAGAGATTACAAATCAATACACGGTAAAAAGTAAATTCGTATGGCTTTTGTTAGTGGGGAGTCCCTTGCGGGAAGGTCCCACCTTACCTGAATATTCAAGCCGTCAATGGGCCTTACGACTGTCATATTTCAGCCGGAACCGACAATTTAACGTGGCCATCCAAGGGAGTGATCTGGTTAAAAAACGTTTGGTAATGAGAGGGTTTGAACCCGAGATCTATATGCTGCTACGCAAGCACTCTATCCACTAGACCACGGATCACTCCACATGTTTTGATGTTGCACACAACAATGTGCAGTCAATAATATTTATGAAAGTAATTCATCGCAGTTAGGAATGATTACAAATTCTTTTATTCACCAAGTAAATATGTGCCTGAGTTGACAAGAATACCTGGTGCTTTGCATCCAATTTACTATAAAAGTCGAGACCAGTGCACCAGCCTACTAGCCTTTTAGCCTACTACGGAAAGCACATTCCACTATCAACCAATTTATTGTGAACTCAGACACAACTCGACAGAGAGAGCTAGAGGATTCGTTGAAGCTAGAGCGAGAGAAATTTGTTGAGAAAGAGAGTGTGAGAATGTGTTGTTGATAGGGGATAGGCCTGTGAGCTGTGAGAGCAGCCAGCAGTGTTGTTTGAAAACAGTCGTTTGTATTTGATTTCTGTTTGTCGTGCCGACAGTCAGATTCACTAAAAACTGTCAGCATGGCTCATTTATGAAATCAACTCTTCCCGTTCAACTAATGCAGACAGTTTGGTTTGTCGTGTTTTTAGTAGGATCCAGTCAGCGTTGCTCGTGGATAGGTGCTTGGTGCTTGCTGTTCATAGATTGCTGACAGTGTGATGTGAATTGTGCCGCCATCAAATGGAGGTCATGCCGGCAGTTAGGTTAGGTTAGGCCAGTGGAGTTGGGTACACTGGTTCGCATGTAAATTGCACTATAGTAATGCGCGCTTCTGCACTAGAGGCTAGATGTACCTCTGTTGCGCCTTCCAGTCCTTGACCCATTGCCGCTTGCTATACTATGCTGTGATGTGATCTGCTCCTTCTTCTCCACCTCCTCCTCATCATCATCATCCTCCTCCTCCTCTTCTTCTTCTTCTTCTTTTCCTTCCACATCTTCAGTGTTCAGTTTCCTATTACCAACAACAAATTGGAGTGCACACGTGTTTCTTCTCTGTTATCTGTTCTCTGGTGTTCCAACTATCTTACACGACTTTTAAACTGTTTTCAATCCCAAGTTGCAAATTGCACTATAACTATAAGCTTTCCCAAGCAACTGTGATTGTTGAGTAGTAATGTTTCATCAGCAATAAAATATCTTGATGAGTTTGATTACATTCTATGGTGTTCATTCTCAAATCCATTGGCATACCCTCTCTCCACTAGCTAAATACTTCCTTGACAAAACTCATCTCAATCGTAGTTCAAGCTTACTTTGAAAAGAAGCTTGGATAACGTCTCTTTTTAATCAAATAAAGTTGTTGCTTTTTCTTTTTACACATCAGAGTTATACTCTGTTTGGAGAGTTATATGCCTACTTTTTTAGAGTTATAAAGCGTACTAAGCTACTGTATAGTAGCGTACTGTAGAGTATCTTTAGCACACTAGAGCTCTTTAGCTAATCTAGAATAGCTACATACTACTTTGGCAAACTTATTTGAATCGTAGCTAGTTGAAGTTTACTTTGTAAAAAAGCTGGGATAACGTCTCCGTTTAATCAAATAAAAGTGTTGCTTTTTCTTTATACACATCAGAGTTATAGGCCTACTCTGCTTTTAGAGTTATACTCTTTTCCTTAATATTATCTCACCATTGACAATGTGAATTATTCTCATGGTATACGGTACGTGGGTTCCACAGTTTTTCTCCATAGTTTATTCACAACGAGCACATCCAACTCAATGAAAGAGAGAGAGAGTATCGAATAGTTGAAGATAGATAAATATAAAATAATAGAGACATAATCATTGTCAAACCGTTCCTACTGATTTTCTAGTTTGCCATGAAATGGGTTGAAATCCTAAGGTATTTTGTATCCATTTTTTGTGTAATTGAGAAGTTGATATTATGGTAATTATTCATATTGAATGAAAAAGACTAAGAAATTGTCAATATTGCAAACCGAAACCGGTCTTTCTAAGTATCAATAAATCTGTGGTTTTTTGACAATTTCTTAGTCTTTTTCATTCAATATTTTGTATCCGATAAAGTAGTCGAAATAAACTCAACCCAAGATTCATTGAATACTTTTTATGAAAATAGTTAGCCCGTACGTTCTGTGAGAAATTTTAAATGTGGCTTATCCAATGTGAATTTTAGTCCACATATTTATCAATTCATATAACGATTACTTATTACCAAATTATAGTAGAATAGTAGGTTAGTTATTAAATGGTATAGTAGGTTATTGCAAAACAGTACATTAAAAATGAACCCGACTCTATTCCCTTTTAATTGAGACATAACGATAGCGCAGTAACTGAATCGACTAGTGTCATGGTTTCATGTTGACAATGAGGCTCTCTATTCCCAAGCCAAAACTCTGTTCTATTTCCACCACATAGTGGTCTGTCTATTGATTAGATGTAAAAAGCGGCGCCAGACGCCCTAGTCTGGAAAATCCCCAATCGATAGGCACTGTCGTAGAAAAACTCCCTTGTCAACCACGGAATAAACATTTGACACACGTGGTGTATTCTGACATTTTTACTTCAAGAATTATTGCGGTCTGTAAACAGAAATACTGTATAGATAATGTACAGTACCTTGTTCGTAATATATTGATACAGTCACACTTAGTCTATAGTACTTGTATTTTCAAGTATAATGTTCCTGCAAGGAAATGTTAGTCATGGATTCAGTCATGTACTCGTTTCTTGATTTATTTTTTCTGATCATATACCTCATGACTTGGGCTTGGTTTATGGAGTATTAAGGAAGGTAGAATAAATTCTAAACAGAACCCATATTGAGCTTATTATATTGTCGTTTGGAAAAAAATACATAAAAATTGGGTATTGTTATTGAGATACAATTTTCTAGGAGACTGAAAACACATAACCGCCACATCACATTTTATCACAATTCATAGCAAACTCCATCTCCTTGGAAGCTTCTATTTATGAGTTACTTGTCTCATGTAGGCCTATTCAAATTTTCCTCTTTCCATTTCAATAATTATTGTTATATAATAACAATAATGATTATTATTATTATTATATTATAGAAAAGAGAGACGTTGTTCATTACTTTGCCAAAGCCGTCCAATTATTTGTAACTTTAGTTGAATATGTTTTCCCCTCTTGTAGTTACAGTTACGTACTCTGAGTGGATATGTTCCAGATTTTTCTCACTACTGTATAAGCTATCAGCCAATAAACCTAAGTAACTCACAGAGTACTGCATGAGTCTCTCTACTTTCTGCTTTGCTCTTACAACTTACGAATACATAGCCTATACTTTATTTGAGAATTTTGTCTTTTTCTAATCCAGTTCAACTGGACGAGATTGATCGTGGGTTGGTTCATGACAAAAGGTCTAACTTAATCCAAATTACAACAATATTGGTAGATTAGCCAATCTTTTCAATCAACGTAAATTATTATCAGCAGCATCCAAAAGGATCTCTCCGCCGATAAAAGTCACATGAATAAATAAATAAAATCAGCAATGAGTTTAATACATAGTAGAAAAATAATGCACCGTTATTGTCATATTTTTAGATTTGAATCCGTGTTTAAAATTACTGAGACGTGACTAATTAACGAAGCGTTTCCGGTTCTCTATATTTACAGAACTTCATAATATAAGTTAATTCCTTCATTTTTTCTGGAAATGAATAGCTCGCACCTGTTCAATTCAGTTTGAGAATTATGTACTTGTTTACAGGTGGAAACGATTCTAGAATAGTACACGAATTGGCAACTAGTCACAACTTAAATTCACCTTCAATCTTATCTTATTTAACTTGCCACTTGTCCAACCAGCTAGCCACTGCCACTCATTAAGTATAGTATCTTTTACAACTAATTACCGGTATTTTGTTATCAGTTACCGGCTATCATACAAGACAGCTTTCTCCGGTGGTAGCCACCTCAAGCTTAGTTTTCTTCTTCTTCTTCTTCTTCTTCTTCTTCTTCTTCTTCTCCCTCTTTTCATGATTTGCAGTACTTGCATTTCCTTCTCATAATTTGCACTTTCTTTCTGCAACAGTAAGGTGCTTTTCTTCCTTTGATTCTTGAATCAACCGAATCAGATTTGTTGAATTCTTCATATTCTTCGTTCAAATATTTTTATTTAATGTTTCTATATTATTTCCAATTATCTCTTCTCTTCATCTTTGAAACACATGCCAAAAGATATAGTTAGAACCTCTAACTGACTTTTACTTCTTACTTCCTCCCATTGTCCCATTGTTCTTATTTTAGAACCATCACTGTCTTCCTCTTTCCACTTCAATTCATGCACTTCTAGTCTCATCCTCCTAACAAACTTTCCTTATTCTCAATAATTCCTCATTTCTTCACTCTTATCTTCATTTCTTCATTATCTTCATTTCTTCACTCTTAGTGATTCTTACCTTTCTTGTCGTATCATCTTCATAGCAATCTATCACTCGTTATTTATTTTCCTTCTCAGTTACTTCTTCTACTTTTCCACAATTTTTGCATCTCACTTTTTTCTACCACAAACATATCTTACATTATTTCTTATATCGCTTTTTTGTTCTCCCTATCCAATTTTCCTTCTCCCATCTGCTAAATTGTCTCATAAAGTCTATCCAATGCCCAATCCTACATTTCCTCCACAATCTTTGATTATTTATTCAAATAATAATTATTTATTAGAATCAATCAGTTTCATTACATTTTGTTCCAACTTGAGTTTTCACCTTCTACTTCTGACTTTTCATCACTTCAATCCTACTTTGTTTATTCCTTCTATTTATTTCTGGACTGAAAAGTTGACTAAAATCAATTCAAGTGGATATATAGCATAACCTATAATTTTTATTCATTCATAACTCTACCTTCATTGTATTATCATTCATCTCATCATCATCACCTAGGCTTAAAATATTTCTAGAAAGTCGCCTTTGTAAAATAATAAAAAAAAATTTATTCACCAGTTCCTTGTATTTAAATGTATTTTTCTCTTTTGCTTGTATCAGTGAACAATTTGAATTTGTCATATGTTCAAAATGTTAAACCTCATCTAATATTTCCACTTTAAAACCCACGTAATCACTCTATTTCTTCATGCAAGCTATAACATTCTGAAACATTGTTATTACATTTCATCTTCTTCTTCTCCTCATTTTCAGACTTATTCTTTTTCAAATTCGTTTTCCTTCAATCTCACAAACCTTTCATCTCTTAGTGGTATACATTCCTAACACACATAACTTAATCATTCATTCCTCTTTTTTACCTTTACCTTTCATACTTTTTTTTTCTTTTTTTACTGAGTATTGCTTGTTAAATTATAATTTAGTATTGTATTGGAGGGTGAAGTGTAAGAGAGGGCCGACTGCGCCCTAACTTCGCCCTCCCAGGTATAAAAATAAAGGCAGTCATTCTATTCTATTCTTCACTGTTTCATTCACAACTTCTCATATTCTCTCTCTCGGTTTCTTTAAGTTTGTCTTTCTCAACAAACACTTTGGCTACTGATATGCTTTTGCTTTTGGATGTCTCACAATCAAACACCGAAAGTGGTTCTCCCAATTCTTTCTCTCTCACTCTATTTCTCTCTCTTTACTCCCAGTTCCGGTTGGCTTTCTGTGTCTCCTGTCTCTGAAGAAGAGGGAAAGGATGAAGAAGAGGAGCCTACGAAGACTGGTGTGGGTGTGGCCCTTTCCTTTCGTCTACTTCCTGCACTACAGCTGTGCCCTTTCTTCACTCCACCGTTCTAAATTATTTGTGAATGTTATCTAACACATATCTACTTCCTTTGTCGTCTGAGTCTCATGGTCTCTTGCTTCATGCTACTCCTGGTATGTGTTGTAGCATGCAGTTGAAAGAAATTCTTTTTTAAAATAGATCTCCCACACTTCATCTGTACAGAGTCTTATAAACTGAATAAGTGAAAATGATGTGGGTGACTGAAAAATATGTAAAACTGTAATATGAGCCTCTAGTCAAGCCCCAAATCGATGTATTGTAGTCAACTATTAGTTTGCAATAAGAAACTTCCTTACAATTTATTATCAATGCACTCTTGAAATGATTTGAAATACATTGATACCGTACCCAAATTACACCTGTTGATTTATATATTTTTTCTCCACTTTCACAAACTAGACTGACCAGCAGCAATGATTTGAGATGTCTGTCTTACCTGCTGGTAATTGTATCAAATTGGTAGATTTCTCTACAGTTGAGCCTCTACTAGGATGTCAATTTCATAAATATTTCCACCAATATCAATTTCCGTTGAGTCGTGTTGCACGAATCTCAAAGAAGATTAAATTTCACATAAATTTTGTCTTATTATGTTAAACTGAATAGAACCGTGAAAAAGTCTATAATTTTCTATACCATTGATAATAATTTCAAGATTGAAACTTTAAGCACGCATCATGTTAACGTTACGGTTTATCGCAAATAAAACTAGGCTAATGCTAGGGTATTAGAAAGTAATATCACATTTACCAGGTTATACTAGATATCTGGATGGATTTTCCTACTCTTGTAGCCTTCTATTTATCATCGATTTACTAATAACTATAAATAGCATGTAATTCGCAAATTGCATGAATATTGAATTATACGACCGTGGATAATTGATTATTACTGTTATCAACAGAATACTAAACCAACTACGGATCCAAATAACTTGATTCTAGCTTCACAAATCACAATTAAACTATTATGATGATTGAATCGCAATAATTGAGTTTATCTACTTTAAATTGAAAATTTAATGTAGGTTTACAGAGTGTCGAAATGGAAGACAGTATAACCAAACAAAAATAAATAGTAAAATGAATCGAATATTAAATGATAGATTAAGGAACTAATTTCAATGTAATCACGTACATTGCGATTTAAAAGTATGAGAGAAAAAATAATATAATTTCTAATATATGCCACATACTGAATATTCGAACTTTAATTGAATAAATAATCACAAATGACTCCTGGATTATATAAGCTCTTATGCAATGTATAGTTCTTAGCTTAGGAAGTTTTCAAAAAAATGGAAGGCATCTCGTATGGTAACGGTAACGGTGAATGATCTCGTAGGGAAATATTGAATTGCAACCTGTTGGAAAGCCATACAAATTATCTCATCCTCTGATTTCTTCTGCTTCCATCTTTTCATGAAACTATTCTCATCCTCCTCTTCAATCTCTTCCTTCTTTTTTCTTTCTCTCTCCTTCCTCTTCATCTTTCCTTCCTATTCATCTCTCTCCTTCCAATGCCTTCTTCTATTTTATCCGGGTGAAGGAACCAATTCACACCGCAAGATTTCCTTCAATTACCTCTTCTTCTGAATATATGCTCTATTTCCTCAGCTGTCATCCGTTACCACGGGAGTTTATTAATGATTGAGTCACTGTCATTCAAGCCTATATCTTAATAGATCACGGCATTATAGAAACACTATTCATTGATCATAGATGCAATAAATTATGAATAGATTGTCAATATAGTTAAATAGTAAAAGGATAGTCAGTATAGAAAATAATGTGCTCTCTTCCTTGGATTTGTTTAGTTGAGTGTTGTTGGAAGCTATCTTTTCTTCTATCCAATTTACTTTCTCCTCGTAAATATAATATGATTCCCATTAATAACTGCAGTGTGTTTACACTTGAGCAATGCACAGTATGAACAATGTATTAATCTTTGTGAACGTATCTTTTTATTTATTTTATTTTATTGTTTATCCAGTCATTCTCATAGAAGAGCTCACGGTAAAATAGGGATTCCAAGAAGAATCTGTTTGATATTTTAATGTGTGCAAATTATCAAACACTGGAGAAATATGATGCAGTATCATAATCGTACTTGAAGTAAAAATATATAGTTGTCCAATTGTCAAGAGCATGAATACTAATTTTGGGAGAAATTAAGACATATCTGGTTCAAAATGCTTTATTAGAATATGATTCAATCACAATCTGTGGTTTGAACACCTTCACTAGAACTTACAACATCGTGGACTCTCATAGAAGCATACAGTAATCTGTAGCTTATTACAGCGGATAACACTAAGGTTGACCAATAGTTTATTTTTTAAATATCGTACAAAAAGGTTAATTTGAATTGTAAAGTTCTCATCCAGCGACTATAGAGTAACAATATTACTATTCAGCATATAAATTGTATTATTGCATATTGCTAAGGTGAGATCTGAGAGCACTGGACGACCTTGTAATCCTTGAGAACCACGAGAATAACTTCGACCTATCAAATTGCATTCTATCTCCCATAATGGATTAAAATAGTAATTGAAGTTACTTCGATGCCATAGAATACGATTCGCTGTTTATTTGAGAATGCTTCTCGGATTCTTATTCTTCACCTTACTTGACCTTTGTTAACGCCAACGGTTCGCAATTATCTGTTTGAGAACGTGAAGTCATCTTGTAGTGGCTACAAGTGGATTTTGTATTGTTCAAACGACCACGCAACGCATCCGCAGTAGCTACAGTCACATTCACTATGAACTGTCAGCATTGGTCGAATATGTGGTGCATTGATGTTTTTAATGAGGAATGCTGACACAATCTCGGTTTGAATGCAATAGTGAGATTTACGTTGTGCTGTCAGCATTGATTGAACGGGAATCTTTGGAGTTATCTATCAGGAATGCTGACAGTTTGTAATGAATCATGCTAGTCAGATTGAATGCGATGAGTGGGTGTCTTACTGGAATAATTATTGAGACTCATCCCAAAACGAAATTCTTCGTTGGTTTTACTGGAATTGATTTACATGAGTTCTCGATCAAATTGAGGATGAGAGTTGGAGATTTAACTATTCCAGGTTTCAGTAACTTGAATAAAATCACTCACTGAGATATTTGGAGGAACTATATTGAAATCGTTTTGTTTTCAAAGACGCCAGCTACGATAATGTTGAGGAACGTGATATAGGATAATTGATGGAGATTTACATGCAATAAGCTCTCTCCCATGCACCAACTTGCTAATGAGCTATTTCCAATTTTTCAAGAGCCTACAAACATTTAGTTCAAGAATTACTCAAATTAAGAGAAATCCTTCAATTCTAGACCAGATAAAATTAAAGAAGGAAGATTTTATAAAAAATTGCAGTTAACCAACCACTGGAATACAATTACTGTATAATAATTTGTCATTTATTTATTGGATAGAGCAAATAATACAATAGTCAGATTTTTTCAAATATTCAATGAAAGCTACATACACAGAGCTAAGGACTTCTGCTACTGCAAATATTGACCAAAGAACAAAATAGCGGTAGGAAATTTTAAGAATGAAACTCTCCGAAAATTGCGCCCAGACCGGGAATCGAACCCGGTACTTCTCCGTTCCATTAGCTCTATTTATATTGCTCCCATTGGATGTTTTAAATAATATTACTAGTCTGTAGATAAAATGTTATCTGAATGGGTTTTTGTTAATGAATAATCAGAATAAATTGCAGTTTTTCTTGAAAATAATATGTTATTAATGATGATTAATGAATTATACTATTTTTTTGCCGTTTATTGCATTATCAATCTGAATCTCAATGTTGCCTGGTATTCAGTCTTAGGACCAATAAGTCGTTTTTCAGACGAGTCTTAGGACCAATAAGTCGTTTTTCAGACGAGTCTTAGGACCAATAAGTCGTTTTTCAGACGAGTCTTAGGACCAATAAGTCGTTTTTCAGACGAGTCTTAGGACCAATAAGTCGTTTTTCAGACGAGTCTTAGGACCAATAAGTCGTTTTTCAGACGAGTCTTAGGACCAATAAGTCGTTTTTCAGACGAGTCTTAGGACCAATAAGTCGTTTTTCAGACGAGTCTTAGGACCAATAAGTCGTTTTTCAGACGAGTCTTAGGACCAATAAGTCGTTTTTCAGACGAGTCTTAGGACCAATAAGTCGTTTTTCAGACGAGTCTTAGGACCAATAAGTCGTTTTTCAGACGAGTCTTAGGACCAATAAGTCGTTTTTCAGACGAGTCTTAGGACCAATAGTCGTTTTTCAGACGAGTCTTAGGACCAATAAGTCGTTTTTCAGACGAGTCTTAGGACCAATAAGTCGTTTTTCAGACGAGTCTTAGGACCAATAAGTCGTTTTTCAGACGAGTCTTAGGACCAATAAGTCGTTTTTCAGACGAGTCGGCAGGGAAGGAATTCTTCCTGGAACGGGACTTCTTCTTCTTCTTCCTAGAACAAGTCAGTATCCTCTTCGATTGGCTGATTGGGTTGGCGTTCGGGAGATCAGTCAATCGGAGAGCTTCCTGTCCTATCGACTCGACTGGAAAACGCCTCATGTGGCTTGGCCCTTGATGATTAGGACTAGACACCTCATAAAAGACGACCGTGTTGTTCCTTCCAAAACGCAAACAAGTTTCAACACTATCTTATTCTCAGTGTTCAAAATACAGTTATTCTACTTGTATTGGAAGAAGAATAGAAGAGATCTGAAGTTTGGTTTTAGGATTCGATGATAGGTAGGTACTTCTCTATTTCCTATTAAGTTATTGTGATCGACAACCCTATTAGTTTCTCTCCAGTCATTTGGAACAAGTTCAAACTAGCATAGCCCAATAAAGTATTTCCTGATTGTAGTTCAGTTGGTGGAAGTGGAAATTGGTGAAAAAATGCGTCAACTAGCCTAGAATCGAACCCGGAAATTTGTGGTCAGTGGTCAGTACTCAATACCGCTATCTTCTTCTACTGGATCACTGAGCAACCGCGGTAGAGGTTACCACAATAATTCAGACTAAATTCAACACGAGGCCTAGTTGAAGGCTAGCCTATTGTGATGTGCTAAACATACTAACAGAGGCACTTGATTTTGACGTCGTTTTCATACTTCCAACATTCTTTTTCATGCACTTTTATCCATAAAACAGAAAAACTATTTCCAAAAAATATTCCCATACAACTTCTGAGCAACATGTTTTTTCAACTTGGAAATATTCATTTATTTCACTTTCCATTACGAACTGCTGGTTAATAGTTCGTTTTTGAACAATTTTTAACGACACTACAGTCAAGTTTCTTGAATAAAAGTTATTTAAAACTGGTAGCCTTCTCACTTGTTGAAAATGGATTCAAAATTCCGAAGGCGCTACACAAGTGAATACTAGTATTTAATAACTTTTATTCAAAAACTTGACTGTAGTGTCGTTAAAAATAGTTCAAAAACGAACTATCAACTAACAGTTCGGAAACTGCTAACAAATTGGAAATATTGTCATACAATTCTCTATTCTCACAACTTTGTTAAATCTACAGCTTCTTTCTCCTGTTTCATTTTAATTGTACTAAAGAATAACTCGCATATCTAGCAAAACGTAATTGTTCGGAGCAGTCCATTATTAGAGTTCGATATTTATTGGCACACCCTCGTAAATACTATGCTATGATAGAGTTTGTATTTAGATCGACTGAAACAATAGGAGATTTCACAAGGACCTATCATCTTTGTCAAAGATAATGTGCTGGGGAGGCCTACATGACAAATCATAGTGAGCAAGATGGAGTTCTCAATGGAGTACGGTAGTAAGATCTGGGACAGCGCTCCAATTTAAATCCCATTAGCTTCGTCATTCATGAGTAGGCCTGTGGAAGAATAAGATAGGCCTACTAAAAATTGAGTTCAATTCAAGTGTCCTCACCACTTGTTGTTTATTCAGAGGTGAATTTAGAGTCAAATTTGACTTGAGTCAAAAATTTTCTCCATCAGAAAGCAACCATCACCGTATTAGCATCACACGAAAGCATCACCGTTCAGAAAGCAAAGCATCAAGCTCTGTGTTCAGAGATCACTCACACTCAGAGATCAACTCTGTGTGTAGGTTGAGAATATTTTAGAGGAGTAACTTATTGAAAGAGATTATGAATTGAAAAAGTTTTGAAATTATGTGTTTTTTCTAGTTGTGTTGAGCTATCTATGCTTGAGACCATGTTATATTGGATGGATTGTGGTATGTTGTTTTGAGTTTCATTGTATTGTTTGTGTTGAGTTTTATTGTATTGTTTGTGTTGAGTTTTATTCTATTGTTTGTGTTGAGTTTCATTGTATTATTTGTGTGTTTTAATGTTGTATTTTTTTCATTGTGGAAATAAAAAAATTGAATTGAATTGAAATTTATTGTTGAGTCGAGTAGTACCGATATAGAGAATAATATTGTATTAATACCGTATCATATTGTGTCACTGGTGTTTTTTGTGTGTGTTTTGATTAGTGTTTCTCCTATCAAGTTTTATTATTGTATCAAGTAAGCACTATAATTAAAAACAAAAAACAAAATTTCTTATCTCTTGTATCATAATATTCTAGCTGAGATGTATTTTGTTATACTATTTTGCGTGTTTAGTTGATTAATGTTGTATTGAGTATCTTTTTTATGTTGTTTATCATGTTGTAGTTATGCATGATATTGAATGATATTTTTTTAGTTGTGCTATTTTTGGTTGAATCACATTGTAAATTAGTGTGTCGCGTAGGTGTTTCATGATGATGATAATGACACTGTAAGACGATACAGTGTTATTAGTTTAATACAAATATAGGCTTCTATTTCATATAGAAAATTATTTTCAAGAATCAGTATTTTGTGCAAGGAGATGGGTTTCATGTCTCTAATTTGCATGGCCAATTCTTAACAGCTATTGATCTATTCGTCGTTTGGTCTGTCACTTCAGTGGTTATTGACCGGTGGGTATTGGTGGGTATTGATGACAAGAGGGATATGGCTTGAAAGGTTATAATAATAATTGATGAGGGGATGGAAATGGAAGTGGAGGTTTTATATATTATACTATTTTAAACGATCTTTTATAGAACTCCAGTATAGATAAGACTTTTTCCCAATATTCAATTTTTTTCAAATGAGGATACTATACCGGTGCTTAATAGTTTTCAATCCTTAAATTTTATCCTCTCAGTGCCGGTTGCACAACAGCCGGTTAAATATTAGCCGTGATTAATTGCACCAATCATAACGCCTTTTCAAAACGCCTTCTCTGATTGGTTCTCGTGAAATTAATCACGGTTAAAATTTAACCGGCAACCGGGCCTTAAAGTGTTATAGATTATTTCAAGTTTCAAATCAATGTAAAAATCATGTCACAAGTTAAATCAACTGGAGTGCCGAAATGCTTACTCTTTTTGAGTAAGCATGAATATTTCCCATCATTTTACATTTCAGTTTTCCCTTTTCAAAAAACCTTCTTGCTTTTCTCAGACTTCACTGTACGTGCAGATCTTATCACAGACGTTCAATAATAATTATTTTCATGGTGGGGTGACTGCCTGTGCTTTCAATGGTGGGGACTGTATACTTTCCATCATAACGGCGGAGCCGAACCAGAGAACTCGTTTTCCGTTTAGTTTACGTCAGGCAGCCAACCAATCCACTGTGCGTTCGCGTTGTCGGTTGTGTCAGTTTGTGTGCTAGTTCATGTGATATCTAGTTGTGCCGAAGTGGGTGTAGTTTTTCGATTATAATTCGTTCTTCTTTAGAGGATATCATTCCACAATGGTTAGTATCTAGCCGATATTGAAATACGGCAATTGATTATTCAAACACAAAACTACATTGGTTTTTGTGGCTGAATCTACACAACCTTTACTATGGCCGTACTAGAAGGCTTTATCGATTGGTGTCATCCTAGTAGCATTTGAATGGATTTCAACGGTTTTATAATATTTATACTTTATTTCGTTGTTGTTTTTATTATTAGTTTAATTTTTTAAATCGCAAAGCATTATCTTAATAAATCTATTCGAGATGAAGTTGTGTTTAATCCAAATGAATATTAGAGTTGTGAGCTGTCAATTTTTAGGTTAAGTTCGCTAGGAAGCCAACTTGTTCGTAACGTTGACTGATAGCAAACAATGTCAGATTTATTTATTATGTAGTGTTCTTTGTTATTATTCCTGTTCATTTTTATTTAGGCAACTAGAAATTCAAAACTTTTTACGGTTCAAATTTGATGTTTTGGTGTCCTTCCACAGATCAACCGTTTTCTAAAAGCCAGATCAAAATTAAAATCTAACAATAAATTAATGTTGTTACGGCACTCTTGAGTTGATGTTTATTAGCTGTATACTGTTGGTGTTATGAAAATTATGTAAAATGAAATAGGTAGGCCTATGTGAATTGGTTTGATTTGCCATTTTTAAAAATTGGGCTTTTGGTTTTGGGAAAATCCTGGTCTAGCTTTTAAAAATATAGTCTGGTTCTACTGAATGTACCCTTACATTTATTTTTCCAGTAAGTTATTCTAATAATAATAACATTTGAACTCTCAAAAAACTGCCCTATCGTACCTCATTATCAAATATAGCCTAGACTACTATTCAGATTTATCCAAAGAACTAGAAACAAGATCCTATTTGATAAACTGATCCTCCAAATACAATTTTGTAATAGAAAACATACTGGTATCTGATAAAAAGAATTAAATTCATTTTTTATCCTTCTTGTACCCTAATTGAGTTATCATAAGTTAGCTACTACATAACAACTTATGGCATTGAAACTGATATTAGATAAAATAAAACAATGAATCCTATTGTAGGACGTATCTTATTGATATGACACTGTGGCGCTCCAATAAAAATAATTATATTTATAAACATAAATAATATAGCCTATGTGAAACTTATGTTGAATTGCACCTTATTTATTGGATTTCTGGTAGAAGTTTTATGAAATTTTATCTCTCAGCCAAGCTGCATGCCATCATAATACATAACCAACTTATTTTAG
The DNA here is from genome assembly GCF_014356525.2 of Nilaparvata lugens. NCBI lineage: Eukaryota > Metazoa > Arthropoda > Insecta > Hemiptera > Delphacidae > Nilaparvata > Nilaparvata lugens. Next base: position 45,264,987 of record NC_052511.1, on the reverse strand, counting down.
TCTTAATTTCAAACATTTTACTTTTATTAAAATTTGGGGAAACAAGTGACATTACTAGTAATAACAGATATCTATATTAATTCTTATTCAAGGTGAATGGAAGAAAAAGCCAGTTGTAGATGATGAATATAATATTTGATTCAGTAGCCTATATACAGATCTAAAGAGATGAGATAAGGTATTGCATTATTTATTCAAATGCTAATGGATATTTAACAATTATTAAACGAAAATCTTACTTAATTACTGTCAACCACTCCGAATATTTTCAGTACCTAAGACCTAAGCATGGTTAAAGTATTCGGGGTGGTTGAAAGCAATTATTTTAGATTTTTGTTTAATTATAATATTATTAAGTTACCTAGTAGACAATTATTTAAACTTTTTTCTAAACTGAACTTTTGTAAATCTAGCTAAATCTAATCTCAAACCTGTTGATTCCCAGTATACATTATCTTATATAAAACTAATTTAGGTAAAATCTGTAAGATTGATTTATTTCATTATATGTAAATGGACCATCAAAGTTTAATTTTATTTTTGAGAATATATATATTTGAAAGTCAACACTTGTACATAATATCATGTCAAAGTTTTATTTGTGTAAAAGCTTGAAATGCAAAAATCATCTCACACAGCTAAGTACGTGTGCAATTATTCATCTTCAATTTAAATAGCCTTGAAGTTTTTCACAGCAACATAATTATTACCGTCCAAGCTTCAATGAAGTTTGTCTTTCATAGTTGACCTCCACACAGAACTTTATTGTTCAGCATAAAAGTATTACTTTGAAAAATTCTGTCTTTTGTCAATTGTCTAAAACAAATCTTCTCTACTTAATACTTAACTTCAACTCCTATTCATTCCACTCTGTTTTGAGGTATTGTTATTTGTATAAATTATTTTTGAGAACATGGAGGAGAATTTCTAATGACGTCTAATGTGTTTACATTTGTATTATCTTGTCCTTGGCAGAGATTGGACAACTTCCAATAATTATTATGATGTGTGTGTATGTGTAGAAGTAGTAGGTACATCTACAAAATTGATTTGAATTAACTTAAATAGATAAGTTCAGAAAAAAATGGATAGTTGCCATTTTTCCATTTAATTTGAATAGCTAACAATTCTGCTCTGAACTTATATAAGTTAGTACTATTTATCACAGATATTCATTGTACGAAATAACTATTATGCTAAACCTGAAATCTTCTAGTCGGTATCCTTGCATCTAAGCCATTATTTGCATTTCTAAGTTTCTGGCGCTTCAAAAAAGTAGTTACTCAACTTGCTAATGCTCTCTATGGTCATACTTGAATCTCTTGCCTACAATAATGCAAATGCAAAATTTGAATTTCACAAATCAGACAGAGCTATTAATATTGTTGAAGAAAGCATTGAGTAATATTCATGCGGTACTATTCATCAAGTTACATAAATCACTAAACTCCATTCTCATCCTCCTGGCGAGGAATAATATTGCATTTTCTCTGGTTATTCCCACCTGCATTTCAAGGCTTCTTTTAGATTTAAAAGCTGGCTTTGCAAGTTAGTAAAATTAATATTCATTTCATGATTGTAAATCGTTATTTTTTTCTATTTTTGGTTTAAACGCTTGTGGTTGGTTTCACTTTGAATTAATCCTCCTAAATTAAATGACTTGAATTTACATCTGGTACCAGAATTTACAGGATATTTCTTATTATTAAGTCACAACCATTACAAAAATGGAAAGGAAATTAGACACTAGCCAATAACAATAATGTGCAGTTCTATAAATTGTTCCCTTCTACTTATTTTGCCACTCACTCCATCTTCTTTATTTACTAGAATTTTGTTATTTCAGTAAAAAAAACCTCCGTTGCAAGATAGATAGCTGAAATCACGTGTCGGCGCATAAAGGACATACAGTCTTTGTGATAACTCCCAAAACACACTCTCTAGTCAGCTACATGATAAGTCACTACAAATTTCTTATGCATTTTCAATTTTATACTATTATAATCCTCAAAAAGGAAAAGAGAGAGTCAAATTCTTTGGGCAAAGTACTCGATCTATATAATGAATATTATTAATGAAAACAATATAAAAACTTGTAGTACGGTACCCTTTATTATTAAAAACGTTAAAATATTTCAACAACTAGTTTCGACCATAGGTCATTTTCAAAGGGTACCAACTTACAAGTTTTTATTAATTTGTACAAAAGTAGCCCATATAAGTGAAGTGATTTTAATAAATATTATGTAGCCTATGTGCAAATAATATAGTAAGTTGAAAATTTGAAGTTGATTGTGATGTAAGCGATCGAAATTAGTCATCGAAAAAACTCACAACCCTAAAAACGGACAATGACTCTAGGATCTAGTCATCAATAAGAACTCACTATGGTTGTTCAATGAATGTATAGAATTTATTTTACAAAATTATGTTTTGATAATTTCATAATAACAATGATTTCACAAATTCTACCTATAAAGTTTCCCCAACTGCTACCAGTGTATTTTGTTATGATACCACAGAAAAAAGATAGCATGAGAAGATATCCCATGGTATAGGGCGTTTGTGTTCCAAATTTCACTGTTGACTCAAGCCGATAGACCTAGTAGTTATTTTTCGTGAAGCTATGTGACGCTGGTAGTCTTTCATACTGTGCCGTTCTTATACTCTCACCCGGCCAAAACAGTAATAATAAACAACAGTCGACAGTAATCGGCTTCAGTTAACAAAGAGTCGGCATAAAATTTGTAACATAAACTATCTATACCATGGGATATCTTCTCTCTTCTGATGGTATCTTTTCTCTATGGAGGGAATACACAGTATCACCATAACTAGTCTATCCTCTTATATAAAGCGAGCAATTTCTGTAAACAATCTAAATTACAACTTTTCTGTTTTCAAATATTTGGACCTGAATTCAAGTGTATGGAACATAACCTACTTTTTTGACTATTTATAGTGTATAAATCAAAATTCGGTGAAGAAACAGTTTTGGGCTGTGCTTTTTAGTCCTTCCCCAATCATTTTGAAGAATTGTGTTCTGTTTATCAATAAATAAATATAACGAGCGAAGCTCGGTGCCCCGATATTTACTATTATTACTACATGGTTATAAATCTAGTAATTTATACTACAGTGTATACTGTACCCTTTTCTATGTAATTGTGTTCTAATTTAGTGGAAATGTTTGTTTGTAGACTTCGTCAACAACGAAGACGACGACGATGACAACAGCGCCGGCCAAACTGTACGGCAAGGACTTGTCAGAGTACGAGGAGCTCGACGTCGATCAGCTGTTGGCTCAGCTCACACCCGAAGAGATCAGTCTGCTCGCCAAGGAAGTCGACCCTGATGTAAGTCCACCAACTTTTAGCAATTTATCTCTTTCATGCCCCCTGAGGGCTCGGGCAGCTTTGAGTCGAACATCGTACTCAAGAATGTGTTGAAAACCAGAATTCACCCACAGTATCCCTGCTTATCGTAGGAGGCTACTAAAAAGGACCCCAAGGCAAATCCAGAAGTTGCCTTGCCTTCAAACCTACGGGATCTCCCATCAGGGCTGTTTCGGAGAGGCAAAAAGAAAAACCCAAGAGACCAGAGATGGATGAAACTCCAGGCACGATGCGGGTCAAGAGGCTGAGTCGAGGGTGGCCGGGCGCCGAGCGCCCTAGAGGCAGTTTGGCGTCCCCTCTCTCAGCAGAAGGACCTACAAAAAGATCCAGGAGTGGAACTCACGTGGGTCACGAGTTTTGGGTGGAGAGACCAAACCTCACCACTGCTCAAAGAAGGGCGGCCATTTAGGCAGAACTTCTTGGGAGAGGTGTGGCTTTTGACCCTGCGAAGTTTCGGAGGGAAAAAACCCAAGAGACCAGAGATGGGTGAAACTCAAGGCACAAATGTGGGTCAAGGATGGCCGGGTGCCCTAGAGGCAACTTGGCCGCCCCTTCCTTAGCGGAAGGACCTTCTAAGAAGGCCATGAGTGGAACTCACGTAGGTCACGAGGACTTAATCAGTCTGAACGTCTGAAGAGACTACCAAGCATATCACACTGGATTGCGACAAGCAACCAGGTGATGAATGGGATGTTACTATAGTGAAAAACTCCTGGTTATTGTTGTAAATGACACAGGTATTGGTTTTCCTGATTAACATACTACTTGGGAACACAATAAGCTTCGGTTGACGTGTGGGGTCCTTTGAACCTTCGGATTCTTGAATCCGTCCCTTCAAAAACAATAAACAATATCTCTTTCATAACACGTTCAATGCTTTCAGTTTAGACATTCAAGTGAATAAGTTGATTTCATCGTCTCTTAAAGTGTTATCTTCTAAAAATCTTAGTAGCTTTGGACACTTAAATCCCTCATCACTTTATCATTCGAGTGTTAGCTTTCATTCCCAATTACATTAATATATTGATCGTTTATACTGATGAAAGTGACCTACTACATTCTTGGCGAAATTGGGTTTCTGTGACCTAGCATCATAGGATGGTAAACTTATCATTAAAATTGCTCGAGTCGATATTTCTTCATCAGAGGGCCTGGAAGCAGTGTTTTAACCATACCTCAGTTACACGATTATTATGCAGCTGAAAATAACTGTCTGGTTTTGATCATAGGTATCCTGAGGATCATAGCTATTCTCAATGTCACTTTGAGCACTACAAAGAGACTCATATCAAGTGAGCAAGTCTTCTTTTATCGAGTTGATAACTGTTTCCAAGTAACATTTTCAAACACTGTTTTCTCAAAACGTAAAAAATGTAGTTGGTCACTTTGAACAGTATACTGATGATATTCCATTCATTTAGCCCCATTTTCAATTATATTGATCATAATCTCGAGTGGGTAAGTTAATTTTATTTTATTTGAGCTTTCATTTCCACATTACAATGCGCCAATAACTTGAACACTCGAATGAGAAGTGATGAGAGGATTAATTGCCCAAAGCTAATGAGTTTTCTTGATCTTTACCCTGTAAAATACAAATTTGAGTCCATATTACAAGTCCTATTCATGTCCTAGATTCTACACAAAGTTCTATAAGTTATGTTTCTCTATATTTTCTGTTGCTTAAGTTACTTCCTCATCAATAATTTATTGTTTAGTGAATCAGAGAACATCATTACATTAGATAATTTTAAGAGCTAAATGACTATCTAAAATGACTGACTAATCTCTGAATGAGATTATTTTTAAACTTTTCCGAGAAGCTATAAATGGCAAGCATAAAAAAGTTTCTTACCGAAGAATAATAGGCTAGACAATAATTAATCAATTGTAGGAAATGTGTACCTTGCTCAGCGCATAATCAAAGTCAATCATCCTAATAACATTGTACAAACTAAATTGTTAGATATCCATTGACTAAGAAAAATCTTAGCTAAGAGTATAGTAAAAACGTAGCTACTGTAATTTTTCTGTTGCGGTCAGGATAATCTTCTGCTTTTCATATCCTTCATGAATGAAGTAAGAGTTATACTGTAGAACGTATCTAATATTGGTTAGGACAATCTGGTGCCTACAAGAATGAATTACAGTAGATTTTCTAGATTATAAGAGTTGTAATCATTTTGTTGTTTTTATGCTTGTCTGACAAGTTACAATTTGTTTATTTTCAAATTTATTAACAAAAAATAATGTCATTAAATAGTTTAATTTTGTAAAGGACTAATAATTATATATTTATTTAGTATGTAATATTGAGTGTGATTAGGACAATTTTCTGCATTTTGCGACCTACATTTCATTTCATTTATTTGCAATACAAATGAGACTAATGTAATAACATTCACATGAATGAACTAGTCTAACCTAACCTCATTGTGTGTGATTAGGACAATTTGCTGCCGCCGTCGCAACGCTGCAGCTATGAGTGCACAAAGTTGCCGACTGGACCGCTGGACCGCAAGAAGCTGATCGAACACATCAACCGACAGGCCATGGAGACACCCGATCAGCCAGAGGTCAAGCCCTTCGTGCCTGGCGTCATTCGAGGCAAAAAGGTTAGCTCATTCACTTCATCTCCATATAGTTTTAGTTGATCACAAATTATATTCTATAATATACAGAGTGTCACACGAAATCATCCTAACAGCCGAAGGCCATAGATACTATAGTGTGGTCCACGTTATAATGGCAGTGAATAAAGATAGAAGAATAGTGATGCCGATTCTCTGCATTAACTAATTATATTTCTACACTGTCAAAAACATAATATTGTCATCGTTGTGGACCTAGAAAAGGATAGTACCACCGGCTTTGTCGAATGATAGACAAGGATAGCAAAACCAAAGTTGATCAAATACTGTCATTATAACGGGGACCTCACTATACATGAAATTTGCAACAAAAAATGTCAATTGATATTTTCTTATATCGACCTTAGTTTTCGAGATATATAGATTTTTCGATATTTTTGAAAAACGTAAATAACTAACTAGCTTAATCAAAATCAAATTCTAAGTTTATGTTTGGAAATAGGAAGAAATGTTCAATATGATTCATATAATTTGTTGCTTTGTTCGACGTCATGTAACTTTTTTAATGAGCGTTCAAACTGTTTGAAATTTGGCTTTGAACTCGACGAATTTACGTATTCAACTTTGAGCGCTCATAAGAAGCTCAAAAACGTCAAACAAAGCAACCAAGTAAATTGGAAACTTCTTTCTCTTTTTAACCATATTTTTAGAATTCGATTTTGACTGGATTTTTCCTAGCTATTGACGTTTTACAAAAATATTGAATAAACTATATTATCTCGAAAACTAAGGTCGATATAAGAACATTCTACTGGCCATTAGTTGTTGCAAATTTCATGGTCTTTGGCTGGTACACCTTTCGTGGGACACTCTGTATATATTTCGTATAATACCAGCATATTGCCATTTAAAAGCAAAAACCGAACCCCTTACCTTCCTAGTTACATTAAGCAGTAGAAAATAATGTACAAAAAAACGGAAACTTTTTATTATAATAAGCACTCTGCAATATATAAGAAAACCTCATACAATGCAAACAACATTCTTTTCATTTTTCAATCTATCTTGTCATTAAGCCCGAAATTGCCCACATCAGCACTCAGTAGTCTTACGCTCTCAAAGTTGTAAGTAGTAAAGCCTTACTCAAGCCCTACAACTTCTTAAAATATGTGTGATCAGCACATCAATTCAGTCTACAGTTTTATCATTCTCATTACTTCAATTTTGATATACCAGAAATATGTTATTATTTGCTATTTCAACATTCATTCGAAATGAATTCAAAAATGTATTGAACTGAATTGCTTCCTACATTTCTCCAAGTAGGATATACAAAAATTAAATCATAAAATTACTATGAAAATAATAAAAGTTCTATATTTTGACTTAAGTCCGAATAAAAAAAAAATGGTGTAATTTTAAACTGATCATAAGTCAAGTGAGTTGAATGTAAGTTTAATAAAAACTAATACTAATTGAACTCCTTTCGTTTCTCATATATAGCCTACTCGCATTTATTTCTTACCCATGTGCATATGAATTATTTTAAGAAAACATCACTTTCCAACAAGAGTTCAATCTTATATCTAATAGAAATATTAGAATATCATCCAATTCAAAGGAACTCATACTTGAGAATATCATATTTATTTGGAAGAACAGATCTAGGTAATACCATATTTTTTCTCCCCTCGGTAAGGTGTAAGTACGATATCGAACTTTTATTTCTAAATACGATAAATTGATAAATTATTCATCACAAAGATTTTCTCCAGTTGTTCCTCACTAAGAAGGTTGATGACTATGCTAACAAACGTTTCCAAACACAGCTGCTCAGTATAAGGGTGGGCACACACCAGTTAGTCAGTCAAGACAAGACTAGTCACGTTTAGTCACAATACTTCACATAGTTGCTTATGAAACAACACACACCGATTAGTCATTGCAATTAGACAGGTCTTCATAAGCAACTATGTGAAGAATTGTGACTAAACGTGTCTTGTCTTGTCTTGTCTTGACTAACTGGTGTGTGCCTAGCCTAACATCAGACAGATTTCACTGCTATAATAGTGAGTTTCAATTCAAACTGTCAGCATTGATTGAATGAGAAGCATTAATGCTATTCATTGGGAATGTTGACAGTTTAAAGTGAATCTGTTTAAAGTAAATAGTGGTGCTGCCGTAATAGAGCAGTGAGCAGTGAGAGTGAGTCCCTGGCCGCCATAAATTGGATGTAATAGTGAAGTTGTGCATCGAGCACCATCTTGCCTATAATCAGGTGCAATGCATGAGCATGTAGTGACTTCATTGGAGGAGAAAATCGAACCAACTAGTAAATGTGCTGCACTGTAATATTATGCAATTGAATGGTTATACCGGATTACGGGTTTCGATTTACTTTCAAATTTCCATGTAGAATAGAATATAATATTTTGTTTGTGTTTGTTCCCTTGAAACATACAACTATCAGTATATTAATATCTCAGAATCAATGTGGATTAAAATTTCCATGTATGAAAACTCCTCAACAAATTGCTTGGTAATGATTAATGAGATATTATTCTCATAATAATATAGTATTTGGAGTACGTTCAAAATGGTAGTTTGTTTTCACAACATCTTATTCACTTGCAAATCAGGATTAAATGTGAGAGAAACAAACGTTCATGGTCAAAATTTATGGTTCGGAGTAATTAAAGACAATATGTAAAAGGGAGTAGAAAATGTTTCATTTACCATAAATCAAACTCGAAACATACGCCTTTAGGACTATTTGATCTGGACATTTTTTGGTTCGCTAGAAAGCTTACGTAATTGGTTCATTAATTGAATTAATTATAATTTATTTTAATAGCGCGTCAAATTTTGTACACTTGATACAACTATTGAATATGCACACTAGTAGTATTTATTGCCACAAATGTATTTCTTGATTTCTATACAGTAATTTTTCCGCGAACTGTGAATATGATGTTATTGGTTCAGTGAATACAAATCATACTGCACTTATATAAACTTATAGTTTCAGTGCAGTCTGAATTTTCAAGGCAAATTTCATTTGCAGTGAGATTTTAAACTATAGTTTTAATAGCTAAAAAACTATAGTTTTAATAACGGCTCTAAACTTATAGAATCACTTAGATTCGTAAATTTCACTAACGCTGTGGCCTACTTGTATTCTTCAAAACCAACTTGATTTAATAAAATTGATCTTATAATAATACAACTGCCCAATACCAGGTTATAAAATGTGACTGGTTTATCCTTGAGTATGGTATCTTATTTAATTCCATATTCTAAAATCCATATTGAATCTAGCATTTTTATCAATGTCCTTCTAGCAATAAGTGTTATCAATGCTGTTGGCCTAATCATTGACAATAATGAATCATTGACAATAATGCATCATTGACGTACCCAATTCGATAATCTCTGACTCATGCTTATCAGCGATTCATTGCATTTGCTATTTCCTATAAGTTTTATGGCAGTTTATGTCTGTTGAACGATTTGATTTAATCGGTTCATGGACGCTTTTAAGATATCGCATGTTATTGAAATGCGACCTAGGAAATTATTTTTTTGTTCGTTTTTAATAACATAATCCGTTCTCGGTTAATCCGTTCTCGGTCACCCAAAATTGTTGTGATTTACTGATAGATGAAGTTGATGTATGAGTTATTTTAATAACTTATTTTGATATAAACTGCAACAACTGTCATATATGTAAGTTATGATATAAATTATAGCTCAAGTTTGAATTTTGCTGAAAATGATGTAATTTTAAATAAAAAATACAAAGAATTCGGTCCTCTTCGAAATATTTATTAATGATCAACTTGAATCCCAATAAGTTTGATATACAAGTAAATGTCAAAAAATTATTGTTTTTAAAATCAAATCAAGTTTTGCAAGTATTGTGAAAGTCTCTCACTTGTGCTTTTCTTGCATTACCTAATTATCTTGGAATAAAACCAATATGGATTCTCTTTCATGAATTTCAATGGAAAATCCAAGTTCAAGCACCTTTCACGTTGTTTAAAAAGTTGATGAGATAATTTCTAGAGCACTTGAGCTCAAATATGACTCAGAACTTCGATTCTATATTATCTCTATCAAATTGATTTCAATTCTGAATCAGGCCTACTTCAAGTAAATTCGATATGGATTTGTTAATAAGTTCATAGACACTTGTAGCGCCTTACACAGTTGAATTTTTGCTTGAAAGATTCCGTATTTTCTTGAGTGTCGGAAAAACCAATGAAGATTATTTTAATGTATCAGGTGTAATAGAAATACATATTAAAATAGGATAGAAATGCATTTCCTAATGTATGATAGAAAGCACATTCAAATAAGTTGAATTATGAGAGTTTCCATGAAATGTCGAATAATACCGTAGGCTACTCCTTCGTGTTTCATGTTTGAATCACTGCATAGTTATTATCTCCCATCATTTTTCTGTGGGCCGAATGTTCTAATTGCTACTTCCCTATTGGCGCATCCTGTTGCGTCAATTATTTCATGTTAGACTTCTATACAATGCAATTCAGCGTTGAAATACCGCACTATATTACAGGAAACAAAATTAAATAACATTTTTTATTTTAAGATGCATAGAATTGTTCAATCTCTGAATATTTCGAGCTTTTACTAAATATTATATGATAACACTGTGCATGATCATTCAAAAGGCACACCAGTGTTTAATGTTGAGGCAGGCCTAGGCCACCAACTCAAGTTCTGTCGTAAATTTGTCAAACTCTTTAAATAAGGATGATATAATCATGCCACATTGAGTGAAATTGAAGAAAGTTAGAAGTTACATGATTTTGTTGTTTTAGAAATAAAATACTATTCCTATTAATGTTTCTAATTTTCCCCTATACATTGTGCTTGGAGTATGAAATGTTATTCCAATCTATAATTTAAAAAAATGTAATCTCACATTTAAATACCTACATGCCATGTGAGCAAGTCAAGCGCCCGCTCCAAAAATGTTGTAATTTATTGTAAATAAATAACTCGCTCTTCACTATGTACGATTATTCCTCCCCCAGAGGGCACTTTGCCATGGGGTGAAAATGCTTACAATGATTTGCTTTCGATACTGTTTTTATGGAATAATTGTATAATGGTCATTTATTTATTTTTTATGCACGATTATTTTTTCCTCTAAATTCGCCCGGCTCACATTTCACTGTCATCTACACGCACCTTGAAAGTGTCACTCCTCTCACCCCATTCTATATTATTTATTTAATCGTGGATACAATCAAAAATCATATAAAATATGATTGGGTAGGAACAGCAGGCATGGCCCAAAACTATTATAGCTACTGAATAACATGTCCAAAAAATAGGTTATGACTGTTTCTACTGAAAAAAGTTCAAGTTCAATATTAGTCCAAAAATATATATGAGGTGGAAATTTTGAATTTAGAAGAATTAAAACTACAAATTATAGTTATATTATATTACACTAAATCACTGCACCTTGAATTAATTAAGTTATTTTATAAAATTTTGAAGCCAAAACACACACAAATTTTCACTAAGAACAGCTTATTATCTGCAACATCTTTACCCCTGTATCAATTCCCATTACATTGTCTGTAGATTTTCGATAATTTGAATATTTTATTTCGATTTGTTTGCAGTGGATGCCCCCGCCACAATCACAACTGCAGAAGGACGCCGATGAACAGATAGCCATTGACCTGGGAGATGAGTACGAGGAGGCTCTCAACGATGCCACACAAGAAGAAATCATTGACTTAGCCGGTAAGCTTCCTATTTTCAATTTCAACTATCCAGTTTTCCATTTCACTCATGTACTGTTTGTGGAATCACTATATAAGTAGTCGTATTTACCGAACAAAAATCTAACGTTGTATGTATGCTCTCATTGAATGATGAATGGATTCAAGACGAGGTGCATCAATTAGAGTCTCCTCACTTGTTTCTTGAGGATAATTTCCACATAATACAACGACTTGTGGCTTTAATGTGTAGTCAACATCTCAATGATATTGCTACTGATATTTGATACTTTTCTGAAATGCAATTATATAATACTTTTACGAATAGCCTACATTTAGAAATTATATAAATGTTCGAATTTTTCACGCCAAACTAATCTCGTGTTAGTGAATATGCTTTCACTAATATAAAATGATTTTCTAAAATAAAATAGTCACTTTTTAAAATGCTTGGAAAATATTTTGATTTTTCAATTATTCGCACGGCAGAACTACAACTCATCCACAATTAGTACAAAGAGATAAATGCAATTGGGAAGGGATGACAAGGCTGAAGAGCAACCTTGACCGAGGTTCACATCGCCAAGTGAAAGAGCGCCACTCGACAAAATTATCTTTGATAATTGCAATAAATTACTAAGGCTTTCCACTAACGATAGGGCAAGCATGATTAATATGTGTGTACACACGTCGTCATCATAGCAAAAGGCTTCGAACAACATTTTTTGAGGCTAGGTTTTAGTATCTTTGATTTTTGTAGTTTATTTTTTCTTCGCTGCTCTATTTGAGGTTAAATTATTTTGTATCATAATTTGTAATTTCCAGTAGTTTATTCATTATTATTGGTTGTTCATTCTGTGTTAGAAGCCTCTAGCTGATGACAAAACATGCATCATGAACAAGTGTGTGTGTATGTTCCTGCAACAGGACAACAAGTGTGTCCCATCTTGAGTAGTCAGCCTAATGGTATCAGCCTAATCAACTGATTATATCTGTATTTTTACAGAAACGGTAAGATACAGATATAAAAAGATTGGCATCAGCTGATTAAAAGTCAATTGCTCATGTTCGCGGCGCGTAAGTCTGTACGCACCTTTAGACTCAACTCATACTTACGCGACTCAGGTCGAGAAGAGACTCGACTCTAGTCGAGAGCATGTATTTCCAAATGGTGACACTCAGACCAGTCGACTCTAGTCTCCGCGACTGTCACCATTTGAAAACACATGCTCTCAACTAGAGTCGAGTCTCTTCTCGACCTGAGTCGCATAAGTGTGAGTTGAGCCTTTCTCATTCTGTAGTTTGATTTGTTGATTCTGTTGTTATGTTTGATGATTGTACCTGACGATGTCAGTATTTGTAAAAATGCTCATGACAATAAAGAATGATTTGAATTGATGCTTGATGATTGCAATAAGTGACTGATGGTTGCAATAAGTGTTGAATGGTGTTTGGTGTTGCAGCAATCCTGGGTTTCCACTCGATGATGAACCAGGAGCAGTACCACGCGTCGCTGCTGAACAAGGGCCAGCCAATCGGCCTGGGTTGGGACGGCGTCACCAAGGCGTCGCAGCCGAAGGCATTCCCGGCCGACCCGCCCAACGCCACCGACGTCGACAAGACCATCCAGCAGGTCGGCGATGACGACCACAACCTCGTCGACCTCAACTGGAACAATATCAAGGTGAGCTTAGGTGAAGTTGGTCGACATCATTATACAGAGTGAGTCATATGTATGGGAACCCTTTGATAAATTGGAGACTGTTGTAGATATAATACTGTACTTTTCAGGATAAGTTATTGGTCAAATACTCTACCTTTTGACGTACAACTGAATTTCAACCCCTCATAATGGAGTGACTTAGGGGTTGTAACTCGAATATTTTAAATGTATACAATGGATACAATGTATAAGAACAGTTTTATCGATGCCATCTTTCTCGTTTTCAAAAAGCCTTTAGAATGATGTACCACACAGTGGATGTTTACATTTAAAATATTCGAGTTACAACCCCTAAGTCACCCCCTTAAGAGGGGTCAAAATTCAGTTGTACGTCAAAAGGTAGAGTATTTGACCAATAACTTATCCTGAAAGTTACAGTATTATATCTACAACAGTCTCCAATTTATCAAAGGGTTCCCATACATATGATTCACTCTGTATATACAGAGTATATAGTGATTAGTGAGTATTTAGTGTATAGTGAGGTCCACGTTATAATGACAGTATTTGATAAACATTGGTGTTGCTATTCTTGTCTATCATTCGACAAAGCAGATAGCGCTATCCTTTTCTACCGCTGCAACGTTGCTATATCGTCTTCTAAAAATGTAGAAATATGATCAATTACCGAAATATTTAATATGAATTATGAAATAATATATTAATTATTATTGAACGAAAATCCACATTAAATGCTGTAATTCACCCCGAAGACTTCTGCTACTCCAAATATTGACAACAGGGTAAACAGCTAGTATTGAAAAATGAGCGCTACTATTCAAAAATATTATTTGTCAGCCCGGGAATCGAACCCAGTACCTCCTAATTGCCGGTCAGGAATGCTTACCCTTACACCAAACTGACAATCTCTGGATAGCAGGGCTCATTTTATACGAAGCCATAGCGGCAAGCCAGTCTACAGATGGGAAAAAATATATTAACCTTTTCAATCGGGAGTAGCGGTCACCCTTCCAACGGGGTAACAAGCACATGATTCATAACTTATCTAAGTGATAGCTTATCAGCTCGACCACTGAGTCAAACCGCTCCCCAGTCAAGAATCATGCGCCTGACTACTCCCGTTGGAAGGGTGACCGCTTGAGCCAATAACTCTGATTATGATTCATGGTTGTAGAATCACTTTCCGGTGGTTTGGAACCCACCTAAAACTGTAGGTTCATTCATCTCTCCTTGTTATCCGCCTCATCACTAACGAACAAGCCTAGAGTTTTTGTGGGCATCACCCTCGGAAAAAATAATATAAAAATATATTTTCTTGACGGATAAAGTATAACTAATTATTTTAAACAAGATTTAACAGTTAGTATTACATCAGATATACCGGTATCAGCTATCCTCTATAGAAGGCAGTGACAAGGCCCACCAACAAAAACTTGGGGTGCAATGTTGACACTTTGTTTTCACAATTTATGCTTAATATTCATCTTAATGATTAATATAAAATAAATGATTAAAATAGAGAATAGCGGCTGTAGATTCAGTGATCGATTCTGGGATGATCAAGAATCGTTCATACAGCCAATTAAAGAATGATTTGAATTGATGCTTGATGATTGCAATAAGTGACTGATGGTTGCAATAAGTGTTGAATGGTGTTTGGTGTTGCAGCAATCCTGGGTTTCCACTCGATGATGAACCAGGAGCAGTACCACGCGTCGCTGCTGAACAAGGGCCAGCCAATCGGCCTGGGTTGGGACGGCGTCACCAAGGCGTCGCAGCCGAAGGCATTCCCGGCCGACCCGCCCAACGCCACCGACGTCGACAAGACCATCCAGCAGGTCGGCGATGACGACCACAACCTCGTCGACCTCAACTGGAACAATATCAAGGTGAGCTTAGGTGAAGTTGGTCGACATCATTATACAGAGTGAGTCATATGTATGGGAACCCTTTGATAAATTGGAGACTGTTGTAGATATAATACTGTACTTTTCAGGATAAGTTATTGGTCAAATACTCTACCTTTTGACGTACAACTGAATTTCAACCCCTCATAATGGAGTGACTTAGGGGTTGTAACTCGAATATTTTAAATGTATACAATGGATACAAGTAGCATAGAACAGTTTTATCGATGCCATCTTTCTCGTTTTCAAAAATCCTTTAGAATGATGTACCACACAGTGGATGTTTACATTTAAAATATTCGAGTTTCAACCCCTAAGTCACCCCCTTAAGAGGGGTTGAAATTCAGTTGTACGTCAAAAGGTAGAGTATTTGACCAACAACTTATCCTGAAAGTTACAGGACAGTATATCTACAGTATTATATCTACAACAATCTCAAATTTATCAAAGGGTTCCCATACATATGATTCACTCTGTATGTACAGAGTATATAGTGATTAGTGAGTATTTAGTGTATAGTGAGGTCCACGTTATAATGACAGTATTTGATAAACATTGGTGTTGCTATTCTTGTCTATCATTCGACAAAGCAGATAGCGCTATCCTTTTCTACCGCTGCAACGTTGCTAGATCGTCTTCTAAAAATGTAGAAATATGATCAATTACCGAAATATTTAATAATTATGAAATAATATATTAATTATTATTGAACGAAAATCCAAATTAAATGCTGTAATTCACCCCGAAGACTTCTGCTACTCCAAATATTGACAACAGGGTAAACAGCTAGTATTGAAAAATGAGCGCTACTATTCAAAAATATTATTTGTCAGCCCGGGAATCGAACCCAGTACCTGCTAATTGCCGGTCAGGAATGCTTACCCTTACACCAAACTGACAATCTCTGGATAGCAGGGCTCATTTTATACGAAGTCATAGCGGCAAGCCAGTCTACAGATGGGAAAAAATATATTAACCTTTTCAATCGGGAGTAGCGGTCACCCTTCCAACGGGGTAACAGGCACATGATTCATAACTTATCTAAGTGATAGCTTATCAGCTCGACCACTGAGTCAAACCGCTCCCCAGTCAAGAATCATGCGCCTGCTACTCCCGTTGGAAGGGTGACCGCGTGAGCCAACTACTCTCAATATGATTCATGGTTGTAGAATCACTTTCCGGTGGTTTGAAACCCACCTAAAACTAGGTTCATTCATCTCTCCTTGTTATCCGCCTCATCACTAACGAACAAGCCTAGAGTTTTTGTGGGCATCACCCTCGGAAAAATAATTTCAAAATATATTTTCTTGACGGGTAAAGTATAATTGATTATTTTTAACAAGAATTAACAGTTAATTATAGCTGATATACCGGTATCAGCTATCCTCTATAGAAGGCAGTAGCAAGGCAGATCCCCCACCAACAAAAACTTGGGTTGCAATGTAGACACTTGGTTTTCACAATTTATGCTCAATATTAATCTTAATGATTAATATAAAATAAATGATTAAAATAGAGAATAGCGGCTGTAGATTCAGTGATCGATTCTGGGATGATCAAGAATCGTTCATACAGCCAATTAAAGACATTCATGGGGCATTTCCGAGTTATTTTGTGATTAATTCAGTATGAACTTTGTATTAAACTCATCTTCGAATTAAAATTTTTTTAAATGATGGAATAATTCATAGTGAAAATGAGTGTTGGATTAATTATTATAGAAAATAGTTGTACTCTTCTTATACTTTTTTTACATAAAAACGACTAGTTTCATTCTCGTGTATGAAAATGGCATGAGTGCTTATAACTAGTTGTGTTTATGTAAACAAGCATGAAAAAGGTACCAGTAATTTCTATAATAATCATACAATCCAAGTAGCCCTATTAAAATACTTTATTAGAGAGTTGGATTATTATTTGTTATTGACGTCTTCGTTCTTATTTGTTGCAGAACATCTCGGACGAGAAGTTTGAACAGCTGTTCTCTGCGTTGGGAGACAACACACACCTCGAAACACTGAGTCTGGTCAACGTGAACCTGAATGACCGCACCGCCATCAAACTGGCGGACGCCATCGAGAAGAACAACACATTGCGAGTACTCAAGTCAGTATCTAAACTTCACTTCTGCCCTAGATTAATCTATCTATCATAACCAGTTTTATTTTCCGACTATTTCATTTTATTTCAATTGATATGTAGTTGAAGACATTCATGTGTGTTGCTAAATCCGCAGGGTTTTCTGCAGATAGGAGCTACTTGTACCTTGAAATTTGTCTTATAACACTAGTAGTTCTGTGAACAGTAGACCTCGCGCTCAGTAAGTTACATTGACCTGTTGTTATGTTTTCTCAAAAATTATTAAATAATTTATCAATTTAAAATGGCTAGAAAAAATCTTAAATAAACATAGAGCTTTCTGTCCTATCGTACCGTGACGTGTCGTCCCGGAATGTGAGTGTGAGCGCTGTTATCAGGTGTGGCTGCAACTGTCTACAAAGTTGATAAAAAGATACATTTTCAAGATGTTCGATGTTTTTAAACGGGTAGTATTATAATCAACTGTCTACTAACGTTGATGGAAAGATATATTTTCAAGATGTTCGATGTTTTTGAACGGGTAGTATAGTCCACTAGACAGCTAATTTATCTATATATATAAAAGCGAAATGGCACTCACTCACTGACTGACTGACTGACTGACTCACTCACTCACTCACTCACTCACTCACTCGCATAACTAAAAATCTACCGGACCAAAAACGTTCAAATTTGGTAGGTATGTTCAGTTGGCCCTTTAGAGGCGCACTAAGAAATATTTTGGCAATATTTTAACTCTAAGGGTTGTTTTTAAGGGTTTAAAGTTCGTCTTTCAGCATGTATATTCTTCTTCTCCCAATCTCTTAATTATAATTGAAATTTCCATATCATATGTTACTATAGAGCTATAATCTAGATAGAGTACCTCTTCGAAACAGTTGTTAACTGGCAACTAAATTAATAATTTTGTCAGGTTGGCATTAAGTTGAGTTGACTTTGTTAGGTTGGCACCAAGTTGAAGATTTAAATGCATGTATCGCGGAAAAATTGATTGGGCACTGCTACTTCAATCCTGGGAATATTATATTACTAGCCGTCAGGCTCGCTTCGCTCGCCATATCCGTTTAGCCTGGACCCCCGACTTGATTGTCCTAACATGATAAAAATGCAGGCGAGCGAAGCGAGCCTGATAATCTCATTCTTGGACGATCCAGTCGGGGGTCCAGGGGGCGGAGCCCCCTGGCTAGACGTATATGGCGAGCGAAGCGAGCCTGACGGCTAGTGATGAATAATTCTAAAGTCTGATTTTTACGGTAATATTGGCGTTCAAAGGAGACTCCTTTTCCTTTTGTATTATCCTTAAAATGCAAAATTTCAAAAAAACCGTATGTATACGTCGACGCGAAATTCAAAAAGGAACATACCTGTGAAATTTCATGAAAATCTATTGCTACGTTTCGCTGTAAATGCGGATCATATAAACAAAAATATAGACATATAAACATAAAGAGAAATGCAAAACCGTCGACTTGAATCTTAGACCTCACTTCGCTCGGTCAAAAATTATAATTTTTCAATTCAAACTAGATATTTAAAAAAAAAACTTTTTTTCTGGTAGAATTCTAAGTCAACATCAACGTAACTTTTCAACTGTCAATTTATTTTAATAATCCTTACAAAAGAGTGCAATTCAGTGCATCTTATTGGCAAATGTTGTGTCGATTCCTGCTGGCAATTACTCATATCTTCATGACCTCTTAAATTCGATACTTGAATCACAATCAGGTCTCAACATTTGTTCATATTTTTATGTGTTTCGATTTCAGCGTTGAAACAAACTTCATCAGTCCTGTAGGCATAGTTCATCTCGTGAAGGCCCTCCTCAACCAAAAGGTTATCGAAGAGTTCAGGGCATCTAACCAGGTTAGTATTTTTCGCTTTCCTCAAAATTTTCTAACAAAAAATAATATAATTCTTTTTCTCTATGTTTTTCATTCCAATTTGCTAATGTGTAAGTCAATAAATCCTGTATGTAAATAGATAAATCGTTTCAATTCAAATGAATGACTGAATGCATGTCGGTGTGACAAAATTGTGTCAATTCATCGCAGCTCGGAATGGATCAAGACATCATCTTAAATTTGTTCTTTGATGAACAATTTGTCTAGTAGACGAGGTGATATTGTGGTAGACAATCATAGTGAATATAATGTCTTATAACTTCAATTTATTTTTTTTAGAAATATTGACTACCATAATAATTGTGACTGAAGTCGGTTCTGGGAGATGATAGACTACGTAAACAAAATTATGTGTGTGAGAGTGGATCTTGGAGCAGCAAAACCGACTTACAGTAACAATCCAAACAGCTTTGTCTTAGATTGCCGAATAATCACAGTACCTGTCCCAGTAGCAATAAAAGCATTTATAATTCTATTTGTTGTATTTCTTCTGTTTTGTGTATACTATTCGCTGTTTTTTTAGAATAGAAAATACTTTATTCATCAGATGTAAGAACTACATTAGAACAGTGTCAATAAATTACAATATAAATATAAATAATTAGGCTAGCTTAGCAAGTTTATATATAGACAAAAAAGGTTTCGTCAAAAATCAATGTTGAACTCATGAAAAGAATACAGCGACAATTTGACCAGATATTCCTTCAAATTCTTTGTAAACTTTCTTGGATCTTTTAATATTTGGAGACTGCTTGGTAACTTTACAAAACACTTCTTACCTCTGTATTTGTTTTTTTCGTAAAAAGATCTAATCTGTGCCTCTCTATTATACGACCAAACCTTGTATTATAACCGTGAATGTTATTTCTCAAGTTTGTGTCACCATTTTCTTGTTGAAAAAGACTATTACATCATATATGTATTGTCCATATATTGTGAAAATTCCTATGTCTGAGAAAGCTAATTTTACAGAATCAGTTCTATTGAGGTTTAGCATAATTCTTATTGCTCGTTTTTGCTGTTTTAGAATTTTATCAAGGTTACTTTTAATTTTACTGTCATATATGCAGAGACCGTATGATAGATGTGCATGTACTACTGAGTGGTATATTGATTTTAATATTTGAATATTACATAAACTGGACATTCAACGCAATGCATATAGACTTGGGGAAATTTTTTTCACTACATTGGCAACATGATTATCCCACGAAAGGTTGCTATCTATTAACAGACCAAGAAATTTAGTTTGATATTCATAATGTAAAAGCGTGTTATTCATAGCTACGCTTGGCCAAGCTATGCTTGTTTTCATTAGTTATTGTTTGAATTGACGTTTTAATGCATTTGACGAACTCTTTTACCACTGCAATAGAACATTTATCCATTGTGAACTGATATTTACAAGTCGAGCAAATAGAAGCTTATTATGAGTAATCACTTTTATACGCTTACACTTAAACGCAAAACTTGGTTGGAAAGAGGAAGAAATTTCCAATAAAATAGCTTCATTCATATAGCTTCTTGTTTATAAATGAAAATAGAAATCTATTTCTATTAATCTATTTCATCATGTGTATGATAAGTTATGTTCAATGGGTTCAATCTAATAGAATCTATAAGGATTAAGTTATTAACATTTTGTCAATAACTTTGGTGTAAACGCAGCTTTTATTCACATGTTTCGGCGGCTATATGATGCTATTATTATGACTTGATAATGGCATCATATAGCTGCCGAAACATGTTGTGACTAAATAATTCTAAAAAGGGTACTTGGATTTCTATTTTCATTTATATTGAAGAGTAGCCCTAAAGAAAAAAGACAACTTCTTGTTTTTTATGAGCGTCCAAACTGTTTGAAATTTGGCTTTGAACTCGTCGAATGTACTTTTTTAATTTCCTTTTGATTGATGGTTTTCTAGTTATTGAACATTTTCATTAATATCGAAATATTGAATCTCAAAAACTAAGGTTGATATAAGAAAATTTTACTGGACATTTTTTGTTGTAAATTTCATGTAGAATCTATGGTTTTCGGCTGTTACACCTTTCGTGGGGCATCCTGCATATTTCAGTATGGCTATAATGTGGCTATGGAATAACATGATTATATTGTTGCAAATCAGTAACAACTAAGAAATTTGTATCATAGGTTACAAATTAATACTAATACTTTAAATTTGTTGATGTACTATATGGTGTAACCATTCTTTTTCACTATAATTTCAACACTAATTTCAAACTACTTTCGAAGTAGAACAAGCACTCTAGTTATGATACAGGTCGAAACGATCGTAACTACCAGAAGTAAGTTCTTTTTCTACTTCAAAAATGTTTTAAAATCCATGATAATAGAAATGGTTCATTGTACGAATAATAGTCATTTCAATGTGTGTTTGTGTTGGCAGCGATCTCAAGTTCTGGGCAACAAAATTGAGATGGAGATCACGAAGCTGATAGAGCAGAACCCGACCATCCTGCGACTCGGTCTGCATCTGGAGTACAACGATGCTCGGCACCGCATCGCCACCCACCTACAGCGAAACATCGACAGGAGTCAGTATCCAAAACTATCTTACTCAATAAATATAAACAAAAATCTCAAATCCAAAATATCTCGGTCTTTATAATTAAATATTTTTTTCACAAAAACTAAATCTCAAAAACTCAGAAGTATCAATCTATTTTCTTTCAAAAATCAACTTAAATATAGCTAAATTCAATTATTTCAGACCCAAAATCTCTCGGAAGGAGTCAGTATCTAAACTCAAGAGAAAATCAACATAAATATAACCAGATTTCTAAACTGTTTTCAGTATCTAAGCTCTTTCGAAAATCAACATAAATATAACCAGATTTCTACTATTGCAGACACAAAATCTCCTGACAGGAGTCATTATCTAAACTTTAAATCATTTCATATTTTCTTTTAGAAATCAATTTGGATATAACCAAATTTAAACTATTTCAGACCAAAAATATCTCCTATTTATCCATTATCTAACTAAATTACTCTTATCTCTTTTTAGTATCACGATAAATCAAACTGCATTTCAACTAGCAACTTTTGTAGGCTTATTCTTTAGGAATGATACTAAAAACTTGTTAAATGAACAAAATGATTTAAACGAGTCGATATAACACATATTTTGAAATAATTTTGATGAAAATTGATGTGTCCTTACTGAATTTCTCAAATGCTTGAAGCCTGATACATTTATTTTTAATCAATGTTTAAAATTAAGGAAAAATTATGTCTCTTTTAATCAATTATTTGTGCAATCAATTATGCAGGTTCCAACTGAATTTTAACTATTCCAAGCCTAGAGATCTTCCTCTAAATAAACAATATTATTATCTTCTTGAATAATCACGATAAATTAGACAGATCCAAAGTCTAAACTATATTTTAGCATCATCTTTCAACAACTTGATTTTTGTAGCAAAGTTGCGATTATTATAGTCTACATTGGACTATTTCGTTCAGACTATTTGATTAGATTTTCAAATGTAAATGTAACAATAAATATAAATAATATTAGATTATTGTTCTATAATGAATAATAATGTCCCCAATATTGAGAGCATTTCTCATTTCATATTGAAGAATTTTTTCAACAAATTCAGAAGAGTAGGCCTATATGGACTTTTTTCACAAATCTTGATGAGATTACTCTTATTTCAGCAACAAGCATGATAATTAACTTTTTATTGTTTACGCTGCCTTAAAACTATAATAATAATTGATTAAGCAATATGTGTCATTCTTTCCTATTTTAAGCTTCAGCCGAGACTATAATATTCTGCTCCTGGTGATGTCTCATACTATTTTTCTTCAATAATATTGTTTTGCTATGTATTTAATTTTCTCTATGTGATTTGAACATCTATTTTTAATCTATGTCTATGTTATAATATCTGCTTTTAACCGTTTTTAACAGGTGATTGTGTCAGCAGCTATGCTTCTTCTATATTCTTCTAACAAATACTTCTCTTTCAGCTTTTGTCCCCAATTTAATAATTTTCTTCCAGCTTCTGCCCCCAGTTTTATAAAATTGTTTCTATTGAAATTTCCGGACCGGTAAGGAGGCAAATCCTCCTTGTAGGAGGATTAAATGTAGATTATTTGTTTAGATCATTATTGTTCTTTATATTAGTATTTTATGCAGTTCTTCGGTTTTGTATGAATGTTTTTAGATGTATTCTTAGATTTATTTAGTTTGTAAGATAATGATAGTTACTAATCATCCATCTGCTTTATAGTTAAATCTAAATATTTATTTCTTCATGTGATAGGAATTATTCTATTGACTTATCCTATTTTAGTTTTATCTCTTGGATTATTTTCCACCTTTCATCAGACCGTTTCTTGGAAGGCATCTGTTAAGAGATAAGTTGTATTATCTTTGAGTAGGTTTGGTTCGACTATTTTGTTCCTAAAATGAATTGCAACTATCCCATTTCTTTATATTTTATGTTAATCGAATTTGTATTCCTAGTAGATTTTGTCCTCTCAGTCTTGTTAATTTGTTTTACAACATTTTTTCAATGTAGTACTAGAACCCATTCCTCTCATTCATCAATTTATTAAATTATTGCATTTTCACTTTTTTCCTGTACATTGTAGTTATTGAAGTTTTTCATATTCCAAAATCATAATTAGATTTTTGTGAGTATCTTAATCATATTCTGTATTATCTTTGTATTCCTAATTGTATTGTAAACATTTTAAGTATGTATGACTGGTGTTACGTTTGTGAATGATTGAAGTGTATCCCCCCCTCACTGTGTAGTAGAATTCTTATTTGACAACAACTAGTTCTTCATTTTCTAATCTCATGCATATGTGTGGATGTTTGAAATATTTGTAGAATATTTTTTCTCCCTCATTGTCAAATTTTAACAATGATATCTGTAAGTCTATAACTAAGATTTGATACATTTATTTTTATATCAAAATATAAATAGTGGCCGTACGAAGAGTACAATCATTATAAAGCATAATGATTTGGCATTAGCATAAAGAATTGAGCTATTCGCATTAACCATTGCTTTAGAGAAATCTATACTCGAGCCTTTGTTCGTACACAAAGGATCTTATAATCAGATTCTTGAATAATGATTTTTAAATCTTCATAACAATAAAGTTCTTTGAAAAATAATAATCTTCACTGTATTGTAGTTATCATACAAACAACATGGTCACATGTAGCCTACATGTAAAATTATATGAATTAATTTGTTATTACGTTTCAAACTTCACATTCAAAACATGCTTTTATCAAGTATTGATCAATAGCTATAAAATACAGTAATGCCATGCCAATTTCATACGTGTATCTTAAAAAATCAAATCCACAAATTTTTTTCATATGTATTCATGAAGTTGAATTTTCCATTCCTTTCTGAAACAAAAAATACATAATGAATTGCATTGATATTCATAAATGATTATAATATAATTATTAAACAAAATGGTTTTATATTCACTATAAATCAAACTTTCACCATGACATTTTTTTGGGTTTTAAATTTTCAAAAAGTGTGATCACACTTTCAGTGAATGACACATGAGCCAAATTAGTAAATCTTCTCAAGAACTTCAATTTCCTATGCTACCATAATACATATTTATTTTCAAAAGTGTCACAGTTACAAGCTAGTTTAGTCATTGATTGATGAAAAAGTGACGTTAATTCACTTTCAAACTTGAGTTCTTGACCAATCGTCATTCATACCTTATAATAATTTAATTTATTTTGAAACTCTAGTTCTAGTTCATTCATTTATGATTCATTTATTTTATTCACTCTGAATTTAAGTTGATAATTCATTCATTGTAGTGATGTTGGTTCACTCTAATGTGATCATTCATATATTCATTTTTAAAGTCCATCATCATTGAATCATGTTGACCATTTAATCATTTAATCATAGATATGCGCGCACTAAGGAAGGCGACCGCCCTGGAGACAGAGGCCTCGTTCACTCTGGGTCGTCAGCAGGATGGCTCGCTGCACATTATTGCTCAGGCTTAGCTGATAGATGATGATAATTTGTAGAATTATGGTGTAATCACGCGTAGATCATTGTGAGTGTGACCAGATTTGGTTGGTGGTTGGCTCCTCCTTGTTGTATGACTCCTTGTTGTAGTTGAGTTGGTGTGTGTGCAGTTGTGGAAAAGCGTGTTTTGGAACTGGTGGTCATGTCGATTTTTCGAAAAAGTGAATTTAAAATGAGAATAATCTGGATGATAAATTTGATCGTAGAATTGTAATTATCAGAATGAAGTAGAATTGGAATAATCAGAATATGTTTTTTAAGAATTTGAATTTTTTTATAATCTTGCCGACCTTTGATTAATACTGTGAACTCGATGTAATGAATTTCTAGAAACTAATCGTGAAATTTATATAATGGATGAAAAATTAAGGTTCTACTGGACGGAAGTAAACTGTCCTTTTAAATTTTGCAAATATCTTGGAAAACTTTACTACTAAATGAAAGTTAAAAGCATGCTAATCCTTAGTGGTTTTGCATCTTGACTAGGTAGAAAAGATAGTAATACAGATAATTATAAAGAAATTTACAGATAATAGAACAGCTAATTATGTACTAAAGAAGAGTATCAGTGATAGAATAGAGCTGTTATTACTTAGTATTTTTTATTATTGGAAACCAGGAGCTTGTTTCATAAACAATTGAGTAGGTCATCCTAAGAATATAATTATCAGATAGGTAGGAAATATTAATGAATGATATTCTATTCCAGAATCCAATACGACTTGAATCTATCAAGTTGAATTAGAGTTCACCTCAATTTAGTGCTCGTTCTGAGATCGAATACTGTTATATAGTGTTCTCTCCGGATATATTTATGTTTTTTAAAGGATTTATCGTTCTGTAACGAAATGCCATACGCCTCATGTAAATAATAAGAAACATAATAACTTTGAAGAATTTGAAACAAATTAAGGTACTTTTCTAAATAAAAATGTTATTTAATTGACATGATAACTGTTCCATAGCACTCTACTGTTCTCCCCCCCCCCCACAGGACGGAATCTGATCTCAGATTGTTGGGTGGCAACTCTATTTATCCGAGTGATCCTTGCTCTTTTATTTCATTAGTGATGTACTGTGAAAAAGGTGATGGAGAAATCACATGCGTTTTATGCTTGATGTGGCAGTTTTTTTTATTCCAAGAAATGTGACTGTCACTTGATATTTTTAAATCGTTTGCATTTTTTTTTGTTCAAAAATTTGCGAAGTTTCCCAAAGAAATAGAAC